>NW_015558597.1:52065-56879 GCF_001515605.1 Sinocyclocheilus anshuiensis | reverse complement strand
GCTCAGGAAGCCGCTTTCGAGGATCCGGCTCTGGAGGGCGCTTACGAGGAGTGGACACTGGAGGGCGCTCTGGAGGGAGGATAGGGGCCGAGAACTCAGGAGGAATCGCCATATCCAGGAGTTCGGGGACATGAGCCCTCACTAGAGCGAGCTCTGGGGCTGGAGCCGACACCGGAGCGAGCTCTGGGGCTGGAGCCGACACCGGAGCTGTAGCCGACACTGGAGCGAGCTCTGGGGCTGGAGCCGACACTGGTGCGAGCTCTGGGGCTGGAGCCGACACTGGAGCGAGCTCTGGGGCTGGAGCCGACACTCTCTTCCTCCGCAATCTCCTCTTTTGGGCTGAAGAGAGGGAGATGACTGTCGGGCTTGACAGCGGAGAGGCCGGCGAACTTGAGTGCTGAACGGCCGGCGGGCTTGTGTGAGCTGCAGCCAGTGGGCTTAACATCAGAGCGTCCGGCGAACTTGAGTGAGCAGTGACCAACAGGCTTGTAGTAGCCACGGCTGGCAGGCTTGACTGATGAACGGCCGGCGTTTCTGGGTTGAGGACAATGGTGGAGCTCCGAAGGATATGGGGGTATTTGGGGCGGGGCAGGCGGTCCGAGCCGTGGGTGCGGTAGGTGGGGTTTTCTGGCGTTGGGTCAGCTGGCGCGACGCGGGGTGCCTCAGATGGAACTGGACGACAAGACTGTAACTTTTCCCTTATTTCTTCAACTTCAAAATTGGAACTGTTTAAATAAAGAACGAGATTGACCAGCTCAATCAGGGGAAAGTCACTCACGGGCAGATCATCTCGCCGTCCTGCTCCATCAGAAAGCGCACACCAAGAGCGGTGTCATGCCAGCTGAGCTGGTTAGGGTCGTGGTGCGGAGGAAGCACACGGAGAGGAAGTAATCCACAATAGAGACTTTAATTATCCAAACAAGAACAAAACCCTCGGAAACTGTGGGAGACAACAACCACGATGTAACATTAACGCAAGACAAGGGAACTGATGAAAACACAGGGCTTATAAACACATGGAACGTAATCAGGAAGAACAGAAACAGATGAGGAGTAATCCAGGATAATTAATAGAACACAGCTGAGACAAATGGAACTTAATACAACAGGAATCAAACCAAATAAGGACAAACGGGAACATATACATGACAGTAAGTCAGCTGCAGCCCAATTTGGAAAACATTTGAAAAATATGGACCGGCTTCATGTCTCTCATTAGAGGTCACTGATTTTGCAAGCATATGGTTATGTTGCTTTTATCTTGAATAGCTGTATTAGGCATGTAACTCTATTGTACTATAAATAGGATTGTTTCTATGTTTTCATTGTACTATAAGTTTAACTGAACTATAAAACTTTGAAAATAAAACCGCATTAGTTAAGAAGATTACAGAGTAATGTTTTAATTTTATTAATTCATTTTTAAATATTATGAACTCAAATGATGGGAAACATGAAAACTTTGATTTTGATTTAATACATTTTGGTATAATGCAGTGTTTATTTTCGGTCCACGGCCCTCAATCAAGTTTGATTTTTGGCCCTTCATAGGAAAAAAGTTTGGGCACCTCTGCTCTAACTCGTTAAAGAAGTTGCTTGTTAAAGTGACACTGTCAGTGAAATTGTAGAGAAACATGGAATGTAAGTATATGGTTGTTTAACAGCTGTAAAGTGTATCTTTTGCACTTACAATATTTAAAAATACTTTACAGAAATATTTGTAATATTAATATTACTTTGATTTTGTTTTATGCACTATCATTTCAAATAGACTTTTGCATGTGTCCTATGTTTTTACTCAGTCAAGATTAGCTGTGCTACATTATGTTTAAGATTCTCATTCATCTTCCACCCAAAGGCATCTGGGAAAATTGTTGCTGGCTGTAAATGCTGTGGGAATTCTGCTGTCTCAAACCTGTTGGAGTTGGTGCTGGTGTGCATTGTTAATGTGTTTTGCTTTAAATAAACAGAGTGCTTGCTCGAGCAGAAACATTTTCTGATAATTTTCATTTTTGTAGGCTGGTACCAGCATGACCTCCTTACTGCGTGAGTCCATGAAAGGGTCCCTGAAGTCAGCTCAGCTGGTTTCCATTGGTTCACTTGGACATGGAGCCCAGTATGTAATTGTGGCGAAGAATAATTATTGTGCCCTTCGTCTCGATCTGTGTCAACTATCATTGAGATTTTGTCTTTTGACAAGGTTTTTGATTGAATGAATTGTCTTAAGGTGAGCAGAATGCATTAGATCAATGCATGAACAATATGTGTGTGATGGCTATTTTTAAGTATATTTCTGTTTGTAAGAACACGTTGGAGTGCATGAGAACAATTTGAGAACTTGTTGGTAATTTACATGTTGTGAACATGCAGACAATGTCCTATTTGACAGTGCTTAATGGATATATATGAGTTGTATGGTATTTGATCAATGTTTTTATAAGAGGAATATATTGAAGTGCTTGTTTAAATGTTTTAATATTCTTGTTTAACAGTTTTATATTTAGCATGCTGTAATAAAATGGTTAAATGAACTGAAAATGAGTATTATAATTATTTCCATGTTAACAAACAGTATGTACTTCAGTGGCTCTTTGTGTGATTTCATAATAAAAGTATCTAAATTCTTGACAGACTATTATCTTTTATTTTAAAACTTAAAAATGATTGCTCAGTAGCACACAGTTGTTTAACACACGTACCAAAAACATCACATTAATGTGTTAACTAAAGTGACACAATTTGTGTGTTATATTTTTAACACATATTTTGTGTTGAATTTAACTCAATATGTGTTGTCCCTGAGCACACTCAATATGTGTTGAAAATAACACATGTTGTTTTTAACACATTTGTTTTAACAGTGATAAAGTAACACTGGCCCCAGTTCCTGCCCCTTCATTTGAATATGCCCTCCTCTTTCTCTCTCTCTCTCTCTCTCTCTCTCTCTCTCTCTCTCTCTCATGTGTCATATGAGCAGTGTGGATTACTGTAAGAGACAGAGGAAAGCTCAGTCTCAGTTGAGCAGGACTGCGTGATGATCTGCTTCAACATGAGGACCCTTCCAGTCAGCTTTCTCCTTCTGCTGGTGAGTTAAAGCGCTGTGTGATGTGATACACTAGAGCCACTCGCACCGCCTCATGTTTCTCTGCTCATATTTCTAGACAACAGCCATTTATGTTGCAGGAACTAAGTCTGTCACACAGTATAAAGCAAGGTTAATGAACAATGGGCTACAGAAGGTTTGCTTTCCATTGAATGATTAGCTGATTTGATCGTTTGCCATGCATCAGATAGTAAGAGCTGTAAAGGTAGGGCATGCTTGAATTAGTTCTGTTGAATTGGATTTGTGTTACTGCCTTTAGGGGTGTGGATGAAAGGGACTTTCAATCCTGTAAATCTTTCAGATCATGACACAGGAACATTAGTATGAACTTTAAGAATTGTTTGCATTGTAAGCTCATGCCTTAAAGTACCTGTATAGTCCAAAATATGCTTATTAGCAAAAGTAATTATTAATTATGTGAATACAGTCAAAAGTCTACTGTCAATATTTAGTTATTATATATAGTATTCTTTACAATCTGCACAGTTGTGAGCTTCATTTTTCAAGGATTGACATGTGAATAAGGGAATTTGTGATGTGGTTTACGAATGTATATGCCCTCAAGCATTCTTAGAAACATAAACATCACAGAAAGCTTGATTTACTGTGAATGCTGGCCAGAAATATACATCATGTTTTCGGGAAAACGCCTACATATTAATTTGGCAGTGGTCCTAAACTTTAGAAGTTTTGTCATCAGCAGTAACTAATTAGCTTTTGTCCTCATTAGCAGATACTGATAACTATTAAACTTTTATAGGATGCTTATTTTCAGCAGATGGACTGCAAACATATGGACTTCTGTGGCCTGTCAATATGGACTATAACCTCTGTGCTATCATTCCATAATCAAAATTTAATTAGATTTAATTAACAGTTATCATACCAAATTAGACTGTGGAATTTTTTTTTTTAATTAAATTAAGTCAATTAAATTTAAATTATAAATATATGCCTGCCAGACTAAATGAAGGGACTTTCACACTGACATTACGAATAAGGAATCCTTTATGCATCATAATTTATTCTCTCTTTTGGTGATAAAATCAAGTATAAACTTATATTTGATGTACATGAAGTGAAAGTTGTATTTACACTGAACAAAATTATAAACGCAACACTTTTGTTTTTGCCCCCATTTTTCATGAGCTGAACTCAAAGATCTAAGACTTTTTCTATGTACACAAAAGGCCTATTTCTCTCAAATATTGTTCACAAATCTGTCTAAATCTGTGTTAGTGAGCACTTCTCCTTTGCCGAGATAATCCATCCACCTCACAGGTGTGGCATATCAAGATGCTGATTAGACAGCATGATTATTGCACAGGTGTGCCTTAGGCTGGCCGCAATTAAAGGCCACTCTAAAATGTGCAGTTTTATCACACAGCACAATGCCACAGATGTCGCAAGTTTTGAGGGAGCGTTCAATTGGCGTGCTGACTGCAGGAATGTCCACCAGAGCTGTTGCCCGTGAATTGAATGTTCATTTCTCTACCATAAGCAGTCTCCAAAGGCGTTTCAGAGAATTAGGCAGTACATCCAACCGGCCTCACAACCACAGACCACGTGTAACCACACCAGCCCAGGACCTACACATCCAGCATCTTCACCTCCAAGACCAGCCACCCGGACAGCTGCTGCAACAATCAGTTTGCATAACCAAAGAATTTCTGCACAAACGGTCAGAAACCGTCTCAGGGAAGCTCATCTG
>NW_015558597.1:5588-48613 GCF_001515605.1 Sinocyclocheilus anshuiensis | reverse complement strand
CATAACCAAAGAATTTCTGCACAAACTGTCAGAAACCGTCTCAGGGAAGCTCATCTGCATGCTCGTCGTCCTCATCGGGGTCTCGACCTGACTGCAGTTCGTCGTCGTAACCGACTTGAGTGGGCAAATGCTCACATTCGTCTGGCACTTTGGAGAGGTGTTCTCTTCACGGATGAATCCCGGTTTTCACTGTACTGGGCAGATGGCAGACAGCGTGTATGGCGTTGTGTGGGTGAGCGGTTTGCTGATGTCAACGTTGTGGATCTAGTGGCCCATGGTGGCGGTGGGGTTATTGTATGGGCAGGCGTATGTTATGGACAATGAACACAGGTGCATTTTATTGAGAATGCACAGAATGCACAGAGATACCGTGACGAGATCCTGAGGCCCATTGTTGTGCCATTCATCCACGACATGTTGCAGCCTTGCATGGCCAGCATAATCACTGGACATGTCACCCATTGAGCATACAGTATTTGGGATGCTCTGGATCGGCGTATACGACAGCGTGTTCCAGTTCCTGCCAATATCCAGCAACTTCGCACAGCCATTGAAGAGGAATGGACCAACATTCCACAGGCCACAATCAACAACCTGATCAACTCTATGCGAAGGAGATGTGTTGCACTGCAAATGGTAAATGGTGGTCACACCAGATACTGACTGGTTTTCGGACCCCCCAATACAGTAAAACTGCAGAGTGGCCTTTCAGCATCTTGATATGCCCCACCTGTGAGGTGGATGGATTATCTCGGCAACGGAGAAGTGCTCTCTAACACAGATTTAGACAGATTTGTGAACAATATTTGAGAGAAATAGGCCTTTTGTGTACATAGAAAAAGTCTTAGATCTTTGAGTTCAGCTCATGAAAAATGGGGGCAAAAACAAGTGTTGCGTTTATAATTTTGTTCAGTGTAATTAACCTGACTATGATAAGTAAGGGATAATGTACATCCAGCCGGTTGTTATCTCAAAATAACCCCCGACAGCGTGATCAGGACCCCGACGTGAAGCAAAGCTAATATTGAATTTAGTTTTAATATTTTATTAGCTAACCAAACGCAAAGCTTCCACCAAGAAAAAAAACTGTTCCTAGCAAGAGTATAGCGCCGACTTCAGTTACCCGGATGAGCCTGTGTTATCAGCTTCTACCTGTTGTTATCGAGGGATAACAGACCTCGGAATGTCGTGACTGACCAATCAGAATCAAGTATTCCACAGAGACGTGTAATAATAAATGAAAATTAACTCATCAAAATCTTCTCAGCAAAGTGTTTATATTTAAAATAAATCTTCAAAGTAATTTAAGGGTCTACATTTCAAATGTAAAACCATCTTCACTGTTACAAAAAAAAGTCATAATTTATTCACCCTCAAGTTGTTCTCTGTGAGTTTCTTTCTTCTGTTGAGCACAAAAGAAGATATTTTGAAGAATGCTGGTAACCAAATGGTTGTTGGTAGCCATTTACTTCCATAGTATGAAAAAAAAAACATGTAATCAATGGCTACCACCAACCAACATTCTTCAAAATCCTTTAATATTGTTTTATATTGTCTTCATTTTTTTTTTCATGAAAATTAAGTAAAATTTCACAACAATTATGAGTGCTGTAATGGGATTTTACTTTTTTTTTTTACGGTAATGATTTTTTTTTTTTTTCGCAATCCTTTAATATTGTTTTATATTGTCTTCATTTTTTTTTTCATGAAAATTAAGTAAAATTTCACAACAATTATGAGTGCTGTAATGGGATTTTACTTTTTTTTTTTACGGTAATGATTTTTTTTTTTTTTTCGCAGTTCACATTAAACTCTTAAGTGCTATTCCTCAAGGCTTCTTATGTTATGGCCAGATTCACACATTGACTTAACTTTTGTAACATAACTTGTAATGACTTCTTTTCAACCCAGTCTGTCTGGAGCGTGTGTGTATGGACTGACAGCGGGAGGATACGACAGAAGCGTGCATGGATCATTGATTCATTTAGTATTGAGGAAGAACACCCTGGTCCATTTCCATACAAACTAGGCAAGGTGAGGGGCATCATAACAGCTTTCAGCTAGAGCTCATTCAGTTCAGTTTTATTTGAATAAAATCTTTCACATTACATATGTCAAATCGCTGGATAATAATGATCATGTGAACATTTCAGTGTGTATGTTGTTTCAGATTGCACTTGATAGGTCTTATTTAGTCAATTTCGTGCTACATGGTCCTGGTGTGGATGAAGATCCAAAGAATATTCTCAGCATTAAAGACACAGGTGAAATTGTAGTACATGGAAAGGTGGACTATGAAAAGGACCCTAAAGTGCTCCGTGTAAGTACTGCTTAATGAACAAAGGATCCTTTGCAAAACAGCATTGAAATTAATTTAAATAGTCTGCAAGGAAGGCCTGTATATTGATATTCACTGGACTCAATTGCAGTTGAAATTTGAAGCAATAAATAAATCCAATAATGAAGTGGATACAAGGCTTGGGCTTGAGATCAAAATATTGGACATAAATGACCATGCACCAAAATTTCAAAAGTCAGTCTATGAAGTGACTGTGGACGAGTCACATGCTCAAGGTAATCCATTATAGTTTGCACTTCACCATTTCATTTATGAAACAAAACAGAACATTCTGACATTGTTTACTCACCCTCATGTCATTGCAATCCACAGTGTTGTTATTTTTTCCTCATAACACGAAAGTAAACATTTTTAGTTATTGTAATTATTACACACTACACAGGTTTTTGCTATACTGCTATTACTGTTAAAGGGATTGTGTGTTTTTGAGCTTGACAGCCCCTGGTTACTATGAGCTGTTGTTGAACAGCAAGGGCTCCATAATATTTCGTAAACATATATAATGTATAATTTTCCACAAGAAAAGTAACAGCATACAGGTTTGAAACAACATTAGGGTGAATAAAAAATTATGGACATTGTAATAATTGGGTGAAGTATTAACACTTATTTTTCTTAATATTTTTCTAGACCAACACGTACTGACTGTACTGGCAACTGATGACGATGATTCAGAAACAAACAATGGAACATTCAGTTTCACAATAAAGTCTGTCACACCAAAAACAGATAATGTTGAATTTTATATTCAGCAGCAAACAGGACCCGGGACAATTTATTTTAAGGGTTGTTTGGACTTTGAGGTATGAGCTTAATTTCTTTCATTGGGAATAGACAGCACATATTGCTTTTCGTGCTTCATAGATATTTCTCCATTGCTACCAAAGAGATGTTCTTCTAAATTAATCTTTTCCAGAAAGCTCAGAAATATACAGTCCTTGTTGAAGCAAAGGACAAAGGGGAAAAGATACAGTTCTCAAGTACAAGTACACTGATAATCAATATTTCAGATAATAATAACAATCTTCCAGAGTTCTCTGGCAAAACAGTAAGTTTCACAGTGGACTGTAAGATTACTAGTTTTTATGCTTCTGAAATGTCAAATTAGACACACTTTCCAGTGAAACCCAATGAAATATTTGACTTATGTTTCAGGGACCAGGGAAGGTCAAGGAGAGAGAAACTGGGGTTGAAGTTCTGCGACTGCAAGTAACAGACAAAGACGTCCATGGTTCAAAAGCTTGGAAAGCCAAATACACAATTCACGGATATAAAAAAGAGATATTCAAAATAGAAACAGACCCTGTTACGAATGAAGGGATTTTAACTGTCGTTAAGGTAGGCAGATGTAGTTAATGTGTCCGAGTTGCTGGTTATGATGCTCTAGAATCAGTGTTTACACAGAAATGTCTTATATAGTTGCCTCTGCAATTTCAGCTTTGATCGGAGCTATTTCAACATAAAAAAGCTACAAAAATATCTCTGTATACATTCGTGTTGATTTTTCTCTACACTCTCTTTATTTTGGGCTCATTCCAGCAAATGGACTACGAGGAGCAAACATATCACAATCTGTCCATCAGTGTGCAGAACGAAATTCCTTACTTTTCCTGTAAGATTAAAAAGCAAGTACCGAATGCCATGTGGGAGCTCGACAAAATACCCCCAAACCCTGACACAAGTGTTGCACACCTCTATAACAGCATTCCAGTGACCATTTATGTTGAAGATGTCAACGACCCTCCGGTGTTTATACCCCCTGTTAAACATGTTATGGTTATGGAGAACATAGATGTAGGAACAAGTCTTACAAACTTCACTGCTAAAGACATGGATGGAAGCCATGTAAACACATTTATGTAAGAGAAGCTAATATTACTGTTTAAGTTTCACTGTGGTTTATTGGATGATCAGGATCACATATAAGCAACGGTGAATTCATCTGGTGTTTCTTCGAATCATAGATTTGTTAAAGGTGAAGATATTGATGGATGGATAACTGTTGATGCAAAGACTGGACAAGTATCCACGGCTAAAATTCTGGATAGAGAGTCGCCATTTGTTATAAGCGGCACCTATATAGCAACCCTGTATGCTGTGGATGATGGTAAGACATGAAATATTCCTATGTTATACCAAGTATCCCTGGACAGACAATTCCTTTCCTTTTATTTTCAAATTAATTTCATTTGAGATTCATGCACATTTTATGCTGCTAGTGCCATGCTTTATGGAATGACCTGTGATTCTTTAGAGCTTATATATTGTTTAACTGATATCTAGTTTAATTGCATCAAACAAAACTCTCAATATCTTTCACAACCTGGCAACCTCATGGTTCATGATCAGGTTTTATACTCTGAATTTGTTTCCTCCTTGTCTCTGATCGGCAGGTGTTCCTCCGCTGACAGGCACCGGAACTCTAGTCATTCACCTGAATGATCAAAATGATAACGTACCAATACTGGAGGTGAACAAAGTCAGCATTTGTGTAGATAAAGAGCCCACAATGGTCAACATCACAGCCATAGACCTGGACTTTCCTCCATACGGATCACCTTTCTACTATGAGCTTTTAGGAGATGTTAAGGACAAATGGAGGGTTGAACCAGCTCATGGTAATTCCACCATCTACTTCACTCAATCCAGACCACCCTACAATCTCTCTCACTCATCATATTTCACTTGGAAAACACATCACGGAAGTAAAATGGGAATATGAGCACTGTTTTGTGTTGACTTTATGTCCAGAGCATTCATCCATGACACATTATAATTGTGTTTCTGTATCTACATTAAGAGCCAAAAGTTTAGAATAATTAAGATTTTGTAAATGTTTTTAAAAGAAAAAAATGAAGCAGCACAACTATTTTCAACATAGTAAGAAATGTTTCTTGAGCAGCAAATCAGCATATCAGAATGATTTCTGAAGGATCATGTGACACTGAAGACTGGAGTAATTATGCTGAATTTTCACACACACACACACACACAAAACAAACATGAAAATTGAAGTTTTGATCACAGGAATAAATTACATTTTACAATATTTTAAAATAAAAAATTTGAATTTTAAATTTTAAAATGTAATAATATTTCACAATATTACTATATTATTGATCCAAATAAATGCAGCCTTGGTGAGCGTAAGAGTCTTATTAAAAAACATTTAAAACTCTTAATTATTCCAAACTTTTAGTATATTTTACAGTAATACTAACTCTCATGTTATCATCTTTCTTTTTCTCCTAAAGGCACAACGGTGAGTCTTGTAAAAGAAAACAATGTGTTTTCAGGTTATCACCTCCTCCAGATCAAAATATCAGACCAGCAGGGATTTTACTCCATGCAGAACCTGTCGGTCACGGTGTGCGACTGCTCTATCACTCCCGACTGCCATGTCAGGATGGTCTCGCAGGCTCGGATGGGGCCTGTTGCTGCCTGGATAGTTGCTCTTGCAGTTCTGATTCTCACAGGTGAGTGATTTCCAATGTTCGGATGACATTAAGAGATAAGAATTTTGCAAACTGTTTCACAATACCAAAAACCCATCCTTCTGTCATTCCAACCATTAAAGGTGTGGTTAAACAATAAAAGACTTGCAATGGAAACCTTTAGCAACCTGTTTTTTGAATGACACATGCTTTCAGTACAGTTTTGAAATGTTATTTAATTTATCCTCTGTAAATACTGTAGTTTTGTTTTGCTAAAAAGCACTTAGAATGTTTGTTTTTCTGCATTTGGGGAAAAATGTATTCAGTTGATTTAAAGATAAATGAACGTTTTGCTGACAATTTACTCACCCTCAGGCCATCCAAGATGTAGATGCAGATGTAGTGTTTGTTTGTTCTGAACAAATCTGAACAGATTTGGAGAAATTTAGCATTATATCACTTACTCACCAATGGATCCTCTGCAGTGAATGGGTGCCGTCAGAATGTAAAGTGAAAAGCTGCGTGTTTGTAAGAAACAAATCCATCATAAAGATGTTTTTGACTTCAAACCATCGCTTTGGCTTAAAAGATGAGTCCTCAATCCATAAAATTGCTTCCGCCAGTTAAAAAAAAAAGTCTTGTCTGAATCAGGAGAGAAATATGCACAGATCAAGCACTGTTGAAAACAGTCCAAAACAAATATGTGGGTCCATGGGGATGGACTTTTCACTGGAGGAAGTGTTATTATTGATTATGGACTCATATTTTAGCTGAAAGCAACACTTTAAAGTTAAAACATCTTAATGTTGGATTTGTTTTTTTTACAAACATTCAGTTTTTCACTTCACAAGACATTCATTATTGGACTGGAGTGGTGTGGATTACTTGTGGATTATGGTGATGTTTTTATCAGCTGTTTGGACTCTCATTCTGACGGCACCCATTCACTGCAGAGCATCCATTGGTGAGCAAGTGATGCAATGCTACATTTCTCCAAATCTGATGAAGAAACAAACTCATCTACATCTACTCAGATGGCCTGAGTAAATTTTCAGCAAATTTTAATTTTTGTGTAAACTATTCGGATAAACACTTCAAAATATGGTCAATGGAGCTGATAACTTTATGAAAATGTGAAAGTATCCAAGTTTAAAAGAAATACTCTCTTTTTATATTTCAGCAATGTGCTTAATGAGTCTACTAATCTCCTGCAAGACTTCAATGATTGCAATGAATGAGGGCCTCGGTCATCTCATGACAACAAATACGGAAAATCCAGGAACAGACTGCATGGTAATTTCATCATACAACCCACAGTAACTGTTTTTCAGTAATGTTTGTATTTATGCATTTTATTCCGTTTTAGGTAACACTACAACGAGGTTTTATGTCAACATTAGCTCAAGTAATTAACATTAGTTTATGTAATAACATACAAGAACAATGCACACAGCATTTGTGAATTTAATGTTAATGTTAAAAATGACATATCAAGTACATCTCCTTGTATAATTTGACACACACACAAACACACAGGTTTCCATGTTTTATGGGGTCATTTAGGCATAATGGTTTTTATCCTGTATAGACTGTATTTTCTATTTCCTTACCCTACTCCTAAACCAACCCCTCACATACAACTACAGGGATTTTTAGATTCAAAACACTTCATTATGTATGATTCATGCTGTAAGCTTGTTTCCTCGAGTCGTGGGGACCAAAAATGTCCCCACAAGGTCAAAATTTACTAGTATTACTATCCTCGTGGAGACATAGATAGTTTGGTCCCCATCACTTAGGGAATACCAGGTGCACACATGCACACACACACACACACACACACACACACACACACACACACACACACACACACACACACTGTGTGTGTTTGTGTGTCAAATTATAAAAGGACATGTACTTTATATATTTTTTTGGCAAGCTTCGTGTTATTAGTGCTATAACTAATTATTGTAATATAACAAATACTGTAAAATAGCATGCGTAACATTACATTACGTTTGTAGATTAAAAAATGCTGTAAACATTTTTGTGCATGGTAAGTAAATGGTACCTTCATTAACTAGTAAAGTGTAAAGTATTGATAAGTTCAACTCATATTTATATCAAACATTAAACATTTGTTGCCTGAATAACTTTTAATCTAAATCATGATGTCTTCCTAAAGGTGCCTTCCTTTCACAAAACTGGTTCTTCCAGTGTAAACAGCGTAAATGCGACTACAAATATAAACTCAAGCCAGAAGGTAACATTAAAACTCTTCATGTTCTTTGACAGTTGGGGTAAATTAGAGCATTCTGGGAAATAATATTTTGCTGTCAAACCAAGTTCAAACATTTATTATTAATATCATCTATAAAGTTTCTGGGAATGGCCTGTATATTGTGTGTATAATAGATTATTCATGGATAATTAAAACATGGAAAAAAATAAATGTTTTATTTGAAAGTGATAAAAGCAGTTAGATTTTATTTTTACTTACTTCCCACATGAAAAAATACTATAGTAATTTACAGTAAATACTATAGTGTTTTTGAACCATACTATAGTAAAGTACTTGAATTAATTTGTTGTGGTAATTCTATAGTTACTGTGGTAATATAACAACTATAGAAACATAAACAAAATACTTTACCCAATACTGTACTAAGTTTTCTACATTTATAGTATACTACAATACACTACAGTTTACTGTAGTAAAAACTAAAGTATACTACCGTATTTATTACAGTTTATCAGTTCACTATAGTTAATACTACAGTATGCTGTAGCATTCATTAACAAAGTGTTGTAAATACTGTAATATATACAGGATAATACACTTTACTATAGTATGGTTCAAAAACATTATAGTATTTACTATAAATTACTATAGTATTTTTTCATGTGGGTTAAATTGAAATTCTACATCCTGTTTGCTACCATATTCAGGATAACTTTTCTTAAAATTATCACTATGCTTCATAATATCCAGGTGATGCATAATGGACTGCAGGCAGTTTCACATGCTCCACCGTCAGTCTACAGCGACCAGCTGTTCAACCGCTCGATATACAGGGTGAGTATTAACAGCCACAGCAAGTTTTCAAAGTGATGGTCATTTTCTTTTTTTTTCTTTTTTGTGATGGACTCTTTCTGAAATGTATGTTTTACAGAATTCCACAAGACGTACATACAGAGGAAATTTTGAGGTAAGAATAAAGTGACGGTAATAATTCACATGATATGCTAACTCCAGCACAACTCAACTTTTCTCACATCACCATCTATTCTTTATTCAACCAGCGATCGAGTATCAGATCAAGTTTTAGAAGCATGCATTCCTACAAACCCAATGCATCTTACTTGGGAGAAAACCTAGCCGTTCTCATCAACCAGGTGATTTAATGCTGTGCATTACTATTCTACTGTTTACTCATTCCTTATTAATATTAACATTTTTTTCTTCGTTTCACAACTATAATTTGTGAATTTTGTGATAAAAAGTAATTCCAGCTAAAAAAAAAAAAAGTTTAAATAACATTGTGTTAATGTTCCCATCAATTTATAAAAACATTCATTTTGAATATCCAATTTTTAAACACGTTAAAAACTGTATTTCGTTACTTAGTTAGTTAGTTGAACATTAAGGGAACATTCCATTTTAACATTATGGGGAAGTTACTTCTGTGTGTTCTCTAAGCATTTTAAAAAAAGTAGTAACATTTAAAAAGTATTAGATGAATGTCCAAATGAAATGTTTTGGATCCACTTTATTTCAATAGTCCACAGACGTTCTACTAACAGTCATTCTACTAAGTAACTTTGCAACTACATAACTAACTCTCATTAGAATATTAATCGACTGTTAGATAAGGGTTAGGATTAGTAGATTAAAGGGTTAGTTCACCCAAAAATGAAAATTCTGTCATTAATTACTCACCCTCATGTCGTTTCAAACCCGTAAGACCTTCGGAACACAAATTAAACGAATTGTTGAATAAAGGTGGGGGGGGGTTTTCGCACAAAAATTATTCTCGTAGCTTCGTATAATTGCGGTTGAACCACTGATGTCACATGGATTATTTTACCGATCTCCTTGCTACGTCTCTGGACTTGGGAAGATTTCAGTTGTAATGCTGTCTATGGGAGGGTCAGAGAGCTCTCAGATTCCATCAAAAATATCTTAATTTGTGTTCCGAAGATGAACGGAGGTCTTACGGGTTTGAAACAACATGAGGGTGAGTAATTAATGACAGAATTATCATTTTTGGGTGAACTAACCCTTTAAGTTGACATGTACTTGCGAAGTCACTTATAGTCAGTAAAATGTCTGTTGGTGGAGCATCAAAATAAAGTGATATTCAGCAGACAGTCTAATACCCTAATGACTGCTAGTTGAGTTGTAAAGTTACTTATAGGTAGTAGAACATCAAAAGGGGATTTTCAAAATAAAATGTTAACACTGTTTCAGATATAAAACCTTCCTTTTTAATCTTTCGCTCAATGTGTTTTTTGATCATGATAAATAAATTTGGTCAAGTGTGTCTAAATGTTTGACAGGACGGTGAATAATTTTCATGGTGCTTTTGTTTTTTCCTTCTTCTCTTCAGAAACTACTTGCTCTCCATACCCGTGATGAGGAACATGGTATTTACAAATCGCACTGTTATGCAGATGAAGGACAACCTATGGACAATGATGAATTGGATGCAATATCCATTCAAGAGGATGGCTTTCAACCAGAGATGCTCAGAAATCTGGACAGCAGGTTCAGTCAACTAGCAACAATTTCCAGACCTGACCTGATGAGAAGGTGACAATTATCTCAGGACGTGTAGCCATTTTATATCTAAATATATATATAGGACAAAATGCAACGAAGTTCTACAGAATGAATGATGATAAATATGCATTTGCATTTCCTGAATGCAAAAAGTCACCAGTGTTTGCAAAGCAACAAAGGAATAGTGTTAATGTTTTAGGTGAGCTCAGGTTTTTTGGCTTTTGTTCTATGTACTTTCATTCTGTATTTTTTGTTCTCTGTTCATGTGGAATCATTTGAAGACATTCAATGCAAAAAATATGGTGGTGTAATAATTTGATAAAACCTCCTTCAAGAGTAGTACTTGGGTGGATGGTGATAATAGAGTTTTTAGGAGCTGATAAGCGAGAATGTCTATTTTGAATGTGTCATGCGTAATCATGTGGCATATCCTGGTCTGTTGTTCCCCTGGGCGTGACATTTCATCACCTTGGAATCACAAGGTTCTATCTGACATTTTATTCAAAACTGAGTTATTCACACATACTGTGACAGCATGTGTTTGTAAGAAACAACCAATCAGGATCAACTTTCTTTGTCATGTCACTGGACTGCTACGTGACAGCAGCAAATATTAAATGTGAAATGTTTTAACTGTAAAATAAAAAATGCATTCCTTGGAACTTCAGCAGCCCGGGACGTCACTGACTATCCTCCTCCCCATTCATTTCTTAAAGTCAGACATCAACCTTCTTAATATTCCTCAATCTATTCATTATAAACAATATAACAATTTTTTTTTGTGTGTAGGGTGGCTCGCTAGGGTCGCTATATTTTTCCTGCACAACAATAATTAAATGTCTGATGACTCAATAACTGCAATTCACCTTTATTCTTCAAAGTGGCACTGTTTGATAGACAATTATGACATGATTTTTTTCACTCATAATTACCGCAGGCATAAAACAAATAATATAATCTGCAAAAATTGAACTGGCTTGAATGGCTTTACTGCACAGCAATTACTGTACGCAATGAAATACAAGTGTCACTGTTATTTGATGGTGGATGTGGTGAATAGCAATCAAAATATTGATATTTAAATAATTGTAATTGATTGAGAAAATGTCTGAGATGGTGAATATGAGCCAGATGCTGAGTGTGCTGGGGAAGCTAGTGCACTCTGACGATGACAGTGACTGTAAAATCATCTGCTCAAACTGAACCCTTCCAAAAAAAACAAAATATGCTTTATTTTATTCTTTTGTTACTGTTATTAAAATGCCAGGAGAGTTTTAGCGAGATCCATGTTAGATTAGCAAAACATTCATGCATATAAGGGTTAAACTTTGTGAAATAACTTTGCTGAATCATTGTCTGTTTTCTTGCAGTTTAATGTCTTAAAATATCTTACATTTTACAATATTAATCCTTAAAGGTCAAATAGTCAAAAATATAATTATTGGGGTCTTAATAATAATAAACGTTAGCATGTTATCTCAGCCATACTGATCTCTAGAAAGAAATGTACATTTCTCATACATGTCGGCACATTGTTACAACCCTAATTTTATGTTTTAAAACAATTTATAAGTAAACTGTTTGTATTTCTTGAAGTTGTTTCTTCAATGAAGGTTTTGCAAGATTGAACCTTATAATTCAAAGTGTTTTTTTAGAATTAGAAGGTTCTATCTGCATTTGACCTATTCCAAAAATCCCCATTTACAAATTTGAGAGGATTTTGATATTGTACATTCAGAATACGTTTAGGGTCTCTGTCATTTTCATGTTTTAAAGAGACTTGTTCCCCATATCACTTTTTCTCTATGGAATGCAAAACCTCATAACCGCTCAGAATGAAGATGATAGAACCTTATAATTCCAAGGTGGTGAAATGTTGACAGCGAGGAAACTGCTCTGTTGTTTCAGGTGCTTTTAATCCTTTGCTGTAAAATGTGAAACTGTGACTGTTTTTTTAGTATTATTTGTACACTGGCGCGTGGGAATCGATGATTGTTTAATAAAACTCAGAATTTAATCTAGTGAAGCATAACATTGTTTTTCTGTGTGTTAGGTTTTATTTTGACAGGCCTCTCGACCTGTTCAACCAGTTTTTTTTTTTTTTATTCAACATGCAGCTCTTGTTAAATGAACCTAAATAAAGTATAGTGTTTCAGGATCCTTTTCTTCCATGGTATTTTTTTTACACTAATTACATTAAAATGTTGCAAACTGTGGTTATGTTACTAAATACATTAATATTTGTATTTACGTATACATTAGCAGCAGTAGCATTTCATCTTTTTTAAGATTTTGAAGCTTTTTAAATGATCCGAGAAATCACAACTTTCATTAAACCAAACTTTGCACATAATTTACAACCATGCATTTTACAGAATGATTTGCTATGTATTTACTATTGCAGTATGTAATTATTTGTAATTACACAGATACAATGTAAAATGTTTGTAAAGGAGTATTTAAGCTTTATACAGTGTCTATTTATTAGATGTATTTTGGGGGTAAATTGTGATTTAAAAAAAGTTCTTAAGAATCTCTCGTATCTTTTTACTCTATTTACATATTCAGTAAATCATTTTTACTCTGTTTACCTGTAGTTTTGATGAGGATGCTAACAAAATGATTCACTGCTTGGAAAAGCAAAGATACTCAGCTTTGAGAAAACCTTTCTGGATTTTTTTATTTTTTATTAGATGTTTATTTACCAGCTATGTCTATTGTTCCTCTTTCCATAAAATGATGTGCACTGTAATGTCATCTACTTTTAAAAAACATAAAGGACTTTATTGTGCCAAACCTGTCCTCTTTAGGATACGATACACTCAAACCATATATGGTTCAATAGAAATTCAGTGGGAAATGTTCTTATCAGAGGACAAACATGAATGGATGAGAAAGAGGAGGCACACATACTTTCAGGATGAAACCTGAGGTCCTGTCTGTGATGTGGGTTCATCTGGCTGGGCTTCATTTCTGTAGTGATCCAGTATCTGATCAGTCCTTGATTACTTCCTCCAGATGTATGCTATAAATCTGACAGTGCAGTGGAACGACATCATGATATATTACCTTTACATACAGATCTAAAAGCCCAATACAATAACATTGTTGTGTTTCTCTGGTGCCACCCACAGACTGCACATACTGTAATATCTTAAAACATGACTACTCGCTAAAAGAATTCAGTAGCTTACTCTTATTCTGCACAAGTAATAAAAGAATGCAACCTGACAATGTAGTTTGGCTTTAATTTCAGATGTTAAAACTAAATTAAACAAGGAACATTTCCATTTTTATCTTGTCATAATTTGCATTAGCATGCTAATATATCAAAGCTTTGTTTCACATCGAATATTTTTTATCATTGCATCATATCTTTCAAATTGTATTTATTTATTTATAATTTATTATTATACAGTCATGTGAAAAAGAAAGGACACCCTATTGAATTCCATGGGTTTCCGTATCGGGACATAATAAAAAATCATCTGGGCCTTGGCAGGGCTTAAAATTTGGAAATAAAACCTCAGATGAACAACACATGACATATCACACTCTGTCATTATTTATTTAACAAAAACTAGGCCAAAATGGAAAATCCATGTGTGACAAACTAAGAACACCCTTACTGTTAATACAGGGGTTAAAGCAAACAAAAAAATATTTTGACTGAAATTTTTTCCTCAGCCAAACCCCATTCCACAGCCATACCTGTCACACACCCAGTTTAAGAGCAGTTGTTTCTTGTAATTAGGAGCGCTTGTCCTCCTAATTTAAAAAATTTAGGAGCACCTTCTGATCAATAATAAAAAATTCTGATCAGAAATTACCCTTCCTAATATGAGGTGACATTTGACTCAAAGTGATTTACAGGGGTATTTTCTTTTTACCTTTGTAATGGCATTTTTCTAATTTTATTAAATGTATGCAGTGTTTCCTAGGATTTTTTCCAGCTGGTGGCAGGACTATTTCCCATGGACCACGCCCCCTCCCCAGTTATTTTAACTAAAAAAGACAAGTAAATAATAAAATAAGAACAAATAAATTAATGACAATCAATAGCACAAACAAAAACAATAACAAGATACAAATTAAATTAACAGTACTTAAATTTTTTCAGTTAGGTCTAACTATAATCTATTCAACTGTAAAATAACACTGTTTAGTCTTCACTGTATAATGAAAGACAGCAGCAGGTTTATTTAGGCTGCTAAATAATGCCTCATGCACGGATCTAATATACTGTTACACATGGCTCTATGCTTACTTTTCTTTTAGGAGCTCTTGTCCTCCTAATTTAAAAAATTTAGGAGCACCTTCTGATTAATAATCAAAAATTCTGATAAAAAATTATCCTTCCTAATATGAGGTGACATTTGACTCAAGTGACTTACAGGGGTATTTTCATCATTTTCATCTGTCAAATTCAAAAATGTATGTTTATAAGCTTTTTAACATTTCTATTTAAAACAATATAATAAGAAGTAGAATAAGACAAATAAGTTATTAATCATATGAAATTAGTATTAATAAAAAATGCAGCGGCTGAGCTGTTACTATATTTGGAACTATTTTCGTTGAAGAAATAGAGCAAAATCAGGCAGTACTTGAACTTGAACTATTGAACTGTTGTATTAAATCAATATCACATTTTGCAAATAATACATTCCGTCATCTGTCATCGCGTTATAAGCACGGAACCTGCGGGAATGAGTAGAATTGTTATCAATAGCCACAATCCCGCGCCGAAATTCAAGTTCTGCTCTGCGTTCTCTGCTAAAAACCCGACTGTAAATGATGCGAGCGGCATCACTATGTTGTCACTGAGAAGCTGCAGCCGTGGCAGGGATGATTTTTGGTGTGCCGGTGCAGAACAACAACAACAATGCGCTGCATGTTTCTTTTCCTCTCATTTTTTCCAATTGACGGAAATCAGTCGTAGACTCGCTGCAATTAATGGAAATCCGTCGTAGCGACTGAGAACTTTAATCCCTGTGTTAACATGGGAATTAAGAGGGTAAATAACGGTCAGGCACTGCTAATCAAATACCTTTGATTAACTGATCATCAGCAAGTGTGAGCAGCTCTATAAAAGCAGAAGTTTTGTCAGTTTGCTGGTCTGGAGTCCTCAGGTGTGTGTTAACACAATACCAAAGAGGAAAGACATCAGCAATGATCTTACAGAAGCAATTGTTGCTGCCATCAATCTGGGAAGGCTAATACGGACATTTCCAAACAATTTGAAGTCCATCATTCCACAGTGAGGAAGATTATTCACAAGTGGAAGACATTCAAGACAGACACCGATCTTCCCAGGAGTGGACGTCCCAGGAAATTCAACCCATGGTCAGACCACTCTGAGAAATTGCAGACAACCCAAGAACTACACCTCAGACTCTACAGGCATCAGTTAACATGTTAAATGATAAAGTTTGGGACAGTACAATTAGAAAAGGACCAGACAAGTATGGGATGTTTGGAGGGGTTGCCAGAAGAAAGCCTCTTCTCTCTAAAAAGAACATTTCAGGATAGCTTAGGTTTGCAAAGCTGCATCTGAACAATCCATAAGACTTCTAGAACAATGTCCTTTGGACAGACGAGACCAAAGTGGAGATGTTTGGCCATAATGCACAGCGTCACGTTTGGTGAAAGCCAAAAGCAAAAAACATTCCCATCTTCTGAATGTTTGCGTAACGAACTGCGAAGTCCAGCTCCTAATGCAGGTGTGTGAGTTGTAGTCTTCTATTCTGGAATGATTGCAATGTATTCTAAATACACTGAACAAAATTATAAACGCAACACTTTTTTGTTTTTGCCCCCATTTTTCATGAGCTGAACTCAAAGATCTAAGACTTTTTCTATAGTTCAGCTCATGAAAAATGGGGGCAAAAACAAAAGTGTTGCGTTTATAATTTTGTTCAGTGTATAAACCTGTTCTGTCGATCAGCTTCATTTCTGGACAGATCATTCACCGCTTTATTACAAGTTTAAAAGAGCACGAGCACCCAGTCGTGACGTTTTGAATTTGCACGTACCGTACAATGAATGGCATCGCATAGGGAGTTGACTAGTAAAATAGCTACAAAAGTAAAAGCAAAGAGACTTCCGGTGGCTGGGCATGAGTGATGCACGCCTAGAACTGATATCTTTACATTCAGAAATTAATTATGAATAGTTTACTCCGAAGTATCCCTGGAAATGTCTGGACCAAAATCCGCTAAGAATAATGCCGAGTTCACACTGCACATGTGAACACAGCAGCGACTGAATGCTACCTCAGATAGTCACGCAGTATGAAAACAACGGCGATCCGACGAGTGTGAAAATCGTGCAGTGTGAACTCGGCATAAGCCGTCTCAAGATGAGACGACAACGAAAAAGAAAGGCAAAGACGGGCCGATTGAAGATTCACTGAACTCAGCCATTTTGATGGCTTTGCAAGATTAAGAGGAGAGGTTTGCCAAAAAGGTGAAATTGGCAGTAAGAGAGGTAATGGAGGAGGTACTCTCTGGAGAAATCCAAACTTTAAAGAACATGATTGAATCCTCAAACTCAGCTGATGATGAATTGCGACAGGATATCACCCGCCAAGCTGAATTCGGTAAATCATTACAAGGGCGGCTGGACTCTATGAATGCGGTTAAACAGGAGGTTAATATGCATCAGCAAGAGATAATGAATCTCCATGATAAAATGGTTGAAATGGAGGATCGATCGCGAAGATGTAACGTACGACTCGTGGGCCTACCTGAGGCAGCGGAGGGTGAAAACACCGTTCAGTTCACCGTATCTACGGCAGCCGAGACAAGACAAACCGCCCTCGAACGCTTATCTTCCGGCTTCTCACATACCAGGATAGGGAGAGAATTCTTAACGGAGCCAGTGCACCCCAGTCCGGAATAATACATGGCTCATCCAAGCTGTTATTTTTCCCAGATTTTAGCAACGAAACGGCTCTGAAGAGAAGATCGTTTGACAGTGTGAGAAGGCAGTTTGCAGACAAGGGTTTGCGACCGTTCCTGATATATCCAGCAACCCTGAAAGTGAAATTCAACGGAACCCTACATCACTTCAAGAACGCCGATGATGCAGGGAAGTTTCTGCTGGAATTGGATCATGCCTCACTCTCAACGATTGATGCGCCGAGTACTTCTGCGTCTTCATTTCCAATCGCATTTGATGACCAAGAAAACCCTTCTAACGTCACTTCACAATTTAGTTAATCGATACAACTGAATTCGGTAAGCAAAACGGCCTTTGTCTAAATAGGTCTGATGGGTTATATTAATATTTCTGATGTTCATTTGGACTTGGACTTGAGACGTGTTGCTTTCGACAGCCACAGGCAATAGAACTTTGAGTTTTGTTTAATTTTTTCTACCCAAAGAGAGAGAATTCTAAGTCTTGTCTCTTGCGGATGGATAGTAACGTTCTATTTTCTTTTGTTACGTGTTCTATCGCCAAAGCCTTGCGGTTTTTGTGTGTTATGTCCACTGTACATCATTTTACTGTTTTTGTGTTCATGTTTTAATTCTGTGGAGGCCCATCTATACTTTAAAAGTTTGATCTTTAAAACCCATATATGAATATACCTCTTAATGTAATGTAGTGGAATGTCCGCGACCTAAACTCGCCGATTAAACGAACAAAGTGCTTAGAATTTCTTAAACGTAAAAATATGTTGATCGATCTGATCCAAGAAGCACATCTAAAAACGAGTGATATCCATAGATTTCAGAGTAGATTCTTCTGCATCAAACAAATCTAAAGGTGTTGCTATTCTGTTTGATAGGAAATTAGGAGTAACTATTGATAAATGTGGAAAAGATAGTGAAGGACGTTTTTCATATGTGGCTGTAACAGTTCATAATGTGAAAATTTGTTTTGGATCAATATATTGTCCAAATATACCTGATCCCAATTTTTTCAATGCAACCTCTGCCACTCTCTTAGACATGCCAGAATACTTAATGGTAGTTGGTGGTGACTTCAATCAAGTCTGTAATATAACTTTGGACAGATCAGCAAATATTAGTTCTGGTTTGGATGCACCTTCCGGGATTAACACATTTATTACTGAACTGAATATTATTGATGCCTGGCGTCTACGATATCCCCTAGTGAAAAATTATACCTTCTTCTCTTGTAGGCATAAGACATTTTCCAGAATCTACTACATTTTTGTTTCGCCGCAATTAAATCAATTAATCACATCTGTAGACATTCTTCCTATCATTATTTCAGATCATGCGCCTGTGCTATATACTTTTGAGTTTACACGGAATCCTGCTAAACGTGCACACAGGTGGCGCTTTAATACGTTACTTAAGAACTCAGAGTTTCTGAAGCAATTGAAAGTCAATCTCAGAACGTTTTTAAAAATTAATCGGGAATCAGTATCTTCACCCCAAATACTCTGGGAAACAACCAAATGCTTTATTAGGGGCGAAGCTATCGCATTTGCTTCTTATATGAAGGCGTCCAGAAACTACAGAATTTCACAACTAGAAAAGGAAATTCAAGTATTGGAATCAGATCAAAAGCGTCCGTTTTCTGAGCAAAAACAGGAATCCCTTCTAGCTTTGAAATTTGAGTTAAATAACTTACTGAAATCTAAAGCAGAATTCTCAATACACCGTACAATAGTGACCTACTATAGTCAAAGCGAAAGCTCAAGTAGACTTTTAGCTGTGAAAATAAAGCAGAATGAGTCATTTTCTATCATTAATGCAATCGAAACCACATCAGGACCTGTTACCTACGATGCAGAGGAAATTAATGATACTTTTAGGCTTTTTTATTCCAATCTGTATGAAGCCGAATCGTTTTTTGACCTGACTGTTCTTAAATCGTATCTTTCAAAGCTTAATTTACCCTCTTTGTCCAATGAAGAAACAGAGTTTCTTGATACACCTTCCACTATTATCGAATTAAAAGATGCATTGTATTCAGTGAAAAGAGGTGAATCTCCAGGATTGGATGGTTTTCCTCCAGAGCTATTCCTGGAACTTTGGGACAGTATTGGACCACTTCTCCTAAATTCTATCAATCATGCTCTTCGCATTGGTTCATTTCATCGTGATCAAAACACATCACTTATTTCGGTGTTGCTTAAGAAAGGCAAGTCTCCTCTGAATTGTGGTAGTTATAGGCCGATATCTTTAATTACAACAGAGTTAAAGCTTTTTGCTAAGCTTTTAGTCAAGAGGCTTGAATTATCCGTAAGTAAACTAATTCATTTCGATCAATCTGGGTTTTTAAAAGGGAGACTTGCATCCGATAATGTCAGACGTTTTTTACATATTATTCATGCATCTGAAAGGGATGCGTTACCTGCAGCTGTCTTTACTTTAGATGCGCAAAAGGCCTTTGATAGCGTACGCTGACAGTATCTTTGGATAGTTTTGGGGAATTTTGACTTCGGTAAAATTTTCATATCTATGGTCAAAACACTTTATACTAATCCTCTTGCAGTTGTATTAACGGGTAATATCTTGTCAAAGCCATTTCCTCTGCATCGTGGTACCCGTCAGGGCTGCCCACTTTCCCCCTTACTTTTTGTTCTATCAGTAGAACTGTTAGCACAATTGATTAGACTAGATTCTCTTATATCACCCATAGTTATACAAGGAACACAGCATAAAATTTCTCTTTACACAGATGACATACTATTATATTTCACTAATATACTGTACATGTTTCCTTACCCCAAATAATAAAAGTATTCACCCAGTTTAATCACTTCTCTGGCTATAAAATAAACAGGGACAAATCCCTTCTAGTTCCTTTAAATGCCCCGGCGAAAAGTCTTATATTACCACCTATTCCTCATATTCAATGGCATGACATGACATTTACATATTTGGGTCTAAAAATAACAACTTTGGCTAATATATCACGTACAAACTATGACAAGCTTAAACTTGAAATTTTTGCTGATATGCAGAGGTGGTCTAACCTTAAAATGTCATTACAGGGCAGAATTTCAATAATAAAGATGAATGGTCTTGGTAGGTTGAATTTTCTTTTTTCTATGATTCCATTACCCCCACCTGTAAATTATTTTGAGGAGTTGCAATCTCGGATAACTAATTTTATTTGGGATGGTAAAAAAACACATATTCGTCTGAATACTCTTCAGCGGATGAAATTATCTGGTGGTTTGGCACTACCTTACTTTAAATTGTATTATTGGTCCTTCCAGGTAAAGGCATTCACAAATTGGTGTGAAAAAGACTCTGTTCTTCTCTGGCGCCAGATAGAACAAGAAATTGTAAAACCTCACAGAATTGAAGATCTGTTATTGGCTGGACTTAAACCTAAAACTGCACACTGCGCATATGGCATAATTACAATCTTTTGCAGAACTCTGGCTCATATTTCAAATGAAAGTTGGGCCTCTAGGGGAATTTACATTCTGCAGGATTTGTATGGAGAAAATGGCTTAAAATCATTTCAGGACCTTAGAGAAAGCTACTCTCTTCCTGGATTCTCTTGGTTTCTATACCCTACAACTGAGATCAGCAATCAAAGCTCATAGAGTTCCCTGGGATTCTCCTCTTTGTGCTCACCCGTTGAGCTTGTGGGTTTATTCAGGATCTTCATGCACTGGACTGGTATCTAGAATATATGCACAGTTAATTTCAAAATGTGATAAAGCTCTGGGAGTGATTGAGTCATGGAATCATGACCTTAAGGAGAGGTACATGTAATTGGTTTGGGGGAAGGTATGGAACAATGTGTTCTTTTCATCAAAGAATCCTGCGCACCAGTTGATTCATTTTAAGTTTGTTCAGAAGTTTTATCTTTCCCCATACAGACGTTTTAAAACGAAGCTTGCAGATACCCCGAACTGTACAAAATGTAACTTGAACACGGTTGGCACGTATTTACATATTTTCTGGGATTGCTCAGATGTCTCTAGTCTTTGGTCTCAAGTAGCAGTATTTCTTGAGGACATTTTGGAGTTCCCAATCCCTAAACTACTTACTTTATTTTTATTTAATGATGACTCTTCATTTAACATTTGTACTAATTTGGCTTCTAAGAAAATAATTTTTGCTGGTTTAACAGCTGCAAAAAAAAACTATAATTCATTCTTGTCGTCAATAAAAGAATGGTACAATTACTTTAGAGATATTGTGCTTATAGAAAGATCATTGGCTATCATTCATAAAGCACGAAGTTCAACTTTGGATGTTTGGGATAAAGTTATTGCTGTACTTTTCAAACAACCTGTTTTCCCTTACGATTAGTATACGATCTAAATGGGTCTCAACAACGTTATAAATAATATTGTATTTTCTTTTGTTATATGTATCAGTTTTATTTTCTAGTTTCAAGACTTTGGCAATTGTATATAGTTTGAATATGTTGTTTGTTTTGTATTTTTGAGTGCACACAGATATGTATATTTTTGCTATGTAACAAAGAAATGTGTACAATTTTGTGTTAAGTTTAATAAAATGTTGATCACAAAAAAAAAAACACTTGAACATTTTTTGTTTCAACAAAGCACCTCAGATGTGTGTATCTTCTAAATTATACTGATTGCATTACTGCTCTAACATAACACTTCATTTCAATTTCAACTAACTAGAAATTAACTTCTTTTCTGCTCAGTAGTGATCGTCTCTTACACTTCCACTTGATTTGGGTACATATTTAAGGTAACAATGCAAAACATAATATCATATTATTAATATTAATAATGTGACTAGACCAGGGGTGCCCAAACTCGGTCCTGGAGGGCCGGTGTCCTGCAGAGTTTAGCTCCAACCTCAATTAAACACACCTGAACCAGCTAATCAAGCTCTTATAGGCATACTAGAAACTTACCAGCAGGTGTGTTGAGGCAAGTTGGAGCTAAACTCTGCAGGACACCGGCCCTCCAGGACCGAGTTTGGGCACCCCTGGACTAGACTATATCTGTAGTCAGTATTGATTAAATGGGAGGGTGAAATTCTGCCCATACCCAGAAAGAAATGGTAAAAGCACTGATGTTCATTTACTTAACGATGTGTAGCCTACGATGTTTATTGTTTATTTGGATCCAATTATTGTGAATTGAGTTGAATGGTATTCAGGAACAGAGAATAAATTACTCAACAAATTACTGCAAAATAATAATAATAATAATAATAATATCATGGCTATAATAACTTCATCAACAAACAAAAAAGAGATTACCTTATATAAAATTCGATTAATATGTACATACAGTACCGGTAAAAGGTTTGGACACATTTGGACACATACTATTTTTAATGTTTTTGAAAGAAGTCTCTTCTGCTCATCAAGCCTGAATTTATTTGATCAAAAATACAGAAAAAAAACCCCAGCAAGTATGTGTTAAAGTGATAGTAAAGACTTATTGTTATAAAAGATTTCAAATTTTTTAAAACAACTTTTTGATCATCAAAAAAAATAAATAAATAAATGCAAAAAAAAAAAAAGGTTATAAAATAAATATTGAGCAGCACAACTGTTTCAAACTTTGATAAATCAGCATAGAATGATTTCTGACGGATCTGAAGACTGGAGTAAAGACGCTGAAAATGCAGCTTTGCATCAGAAATAGATTATATTTTAAAGTAAAGTAAAATAGAAAACCATGATTTTAAATTGTAATAATATTTCACAATATTACTGTTCTTTCTGTAATTGTTGATCAAATAAATGCAGGCTTGAAGAGCAGAAGAGACTTCTTTCAAAAACATTACAAATGTGTCCAAACTTTTGACCGGTACTGCATAAGTAAAAATATAAAAAATGTCAAATGAAATGTTGTATAAATAAAAGGTTAGGAATCATATTTGTTTCAAGTGCTTTTTATTTGGGGTGGGGGCCTCCAAATGTCTAGAACCAGCCCTGGTCAGCGTCACAACCACTGCGAAGGACAAAAATCTTTTTAGGTACATTTATGGACTAACAAAAAAGTAAAGATTTACATGGGGGCTTACATGAAGTCTAGACACAATAATTGCTCATATATCATTGTCCACTGTGTGAGACCTGATAATTGTAATCGCTAATCCATCAGTGGGAGTGTTTTGTTTCAGATCCCTTACATTTTCAAAGAAGGTTATGCAAGGTCTGTCTCCTACAAAATGAGTAATTGTAACATGTTAATAAAACAGATTTGAAGAATTTATATTAAGAAATGTTGTAATATGTTGTAATATTTTGGGAAAATAGTAACATGAAAGAAGGAAAAACTGAGCCTTTGTTGTACCGTTTCAATTACAATAGCTTTAATGAGTAAACAGAAGAACAACATGACGGTGTGTGAGTGTGTTACAGGGGTAGGTTTTGTCACTTGCACTTAAGTTGAACTTTAAGCCAGAAGATGAGATTGAGACAAACATCTATTGTCAGTTATATTTAAATTATTTCCAACTGGGATTAAAATAAAGAATCTACAGCATAAAACAGGGAATATGATTTAAAACAAAAACAAAAATAAATAAATAAAAATAAAATAAAATATAAGGGCCAAGGCATGGAAGTTGAGCCACTGGGAAATATTCACATTTCTGATAAAAATATGAACAAAAAATGGATGGTGAATACAAAAAAAAAAATGTGACTTTCAAAATATTTTAAAGCCGCAACATTTAAAAAAAAATATTATTATTATTATTTTAATTGTAAAAATGCATAAGGTTTTCTCTTAGGAATAGGGTTAGGCTTAAGTTAGTCATAGTATTTAGCTGTGTAATGTATTTGCATTTATGCGTGAGTGTGTGTGTCTATTACAGCTTAGTTTTCTCCACTACATTGTTGTATTGTTGGCTGTTGGATGTTGGTGAGATTTTCATGATTGCCATCAACATGTACTTTTCATGATATGCAAGTTTATGTAAAACATGCATGCTATTTAAAATATACACTTGGTTAAAAACAACTGTATTATATGAGGTGGTCATTGACTGTTAAAAAATCAGACTACACTGACCTCTTGTGTTGAACAGGTGACATGACACTTGTGAATGTAACGAAATCACACAGTTCCCTGTCGATACTACACTCGTACTGCGTCTGCTAAGACGCTATGGGGAAAAGCCTTTTTTCTCCTGAACTGAAGCCTTTTTTCAATCACGCAGTGAAACTGCACGGCAATTGGTTCGTGCAGTGTATAAAAAATGAACCAATGGCTCCGCTGCGGAGCTGCACGAGCCTATGACGACAAAGCCTGCCAAAGCCCGCCAGAATGGGCGGGGCATCTGGCTATATAAGCAGGTGTTCGCCACTGGATTCTCAGATTTCTTCTCCTTCAGCGATGACTTTACGCTCTACGCTGCTCCCGAAGCCTGCTCACCGTTGACACGCCTCGCAGCTGGATTGAGACCTCTCTGCTCGGCTGTTCCGCTCTCTTCGCGCCTCAGCATCGCAGCAGCTCCGGTCCTGTTCCCCTGCCACCATCCGGCGATTCTGAAAGAGCTTATTTCTAGCAGGTAAGCCCTAAAAGAGCAAATTCTAGCGATGTTGTTGCAAATGTGTGGCTCATGCAGGGAATCTTGCACGATGCAGAAGAGCAGTGAGTGAGTCACCTGTCTGGGCAGCCCCCACGCAGAGACTGCTAGCTTACTGAGACGGAGTCTCGCTCTTCTACACTCGTGGACCGCCTTCATTGAAGGCAGCCCCGCTCTCCCGTTTCTCCTCTCTCAGCGAGTCTCGGAGAGGGAAACAGTGGAGTCAGGGAAATAAGCAACAGGGTCTGACCGATCTCATGCCGGCATTGTACCTGCGTGCTCTCTCTCCCCGCTGCGCTCTGATCTGCCGCAGAAGGGCAGTGAGCACTCACTCAGAGCATGAGTCTCGCTCTTCTCCACTCGCGGACCGCCTTCACTGAAGGCAGCCCCGCTCTCCCGTTACTCCTCTCTCAGCAAGCCTCGGAGAGAGAAACAGCTGAAGGCAGCCCCGCTCTCCCGTTCCTCCTCTCTCAGCAAGCCTCGGAGAGAGAAACAGCGAAGCCTGGGAACCAAACAACCAGGTCTGAGCGATCTCACGCCGACACAGAGCCTGCGTACTCGCTCTCCCCGCTGCGCTTCGATCCGTGTCTTACACGTGAAGATCGAGCGGCTCTATCCTCCTAAGTAGATCGGAGCAGAACGCTGCCACTGGCAGCTTCGAATTTCTCTGTGTGTGTCACTATGGCTGCGCTCACAGAGATGGGCTGCTTTTACCACGAAAGCAGTCTGCCCCTGTTCATTCTCGGAAGGTGGCCCGCCTCCGCGCTCTTATGTTTCTCTCCTCCCAGTTACCTCGGAGAAAGCAACGGCGAGCTCGCGGGTTGAGCGATCAGGCTTGAGCAATTTCATGCCGGCACACATGCGTGCTTGATCTGCCAGTGTATGTTAACACATGAGGATCAGCGCCCCTCGTTACACCGAGCAGCTTCATCCTCCTAGGCAGATCGAAGCAAAATTGTGGGCCAATTGGTGGGCAGAAACAGCGCGGTTATCCGCTTCTTGAGGGGAGCCAGGAGGCTGAATCCGCCTCATCCCCTAACCATCCCAATCCGCCTCATCCCCTAACCACCCCTTCATGGGATCTGCCCACTGTGCTGAGGGCCCTGAAGGGCCCGCCTTTTGAGCCGCTACAGTCTACCAACATTCGGTCACTGTCGCTGAAGACTGCTCTGCTTCTGACACGAGCATCAGTAAAGCGAATAGGGGACCTGCAGGCGCTCTCCATTAGCCCTGCCTGCCTGGAATTCGGGCCTAACGACTCCAAGGTCATCCTGAAACCAAGGCATGGTTACGTATCAAAGGTGCTCTCCACTCCATTCAGGGCACAGGTCATTATGCTCTCTGTGCTTCCTCCCTCTGAAGAGGACAGAGAGTTATCGCTGCTCTGCCCCGTCAGAGCTCTGAGAATTTACATTGAGCGTTCCGCTCCTTATAGATGGTCGGAACAACTCTTTGTCATCTTCGGTAACCGCACCAAAGGGCATCCGGTCACGAAGCAAAGACTCTCTAGATGGATAGTAGACTCCATCACGCTAGCGTACTCTTCCTTGGGCCTTCAATGTCCCATCGGAGTACGGGCCCATTCTACCAGAGGCATCGCCTCGTCTTGGGCGTGGTCCAGCGGTGTGTCCATTGCGGATATTTGTGAGACGGCCGGCTGGGCCTCGCCGTCCACATTTGCAAGGTTTTTCAACCTGGAAGTCCCGGCCTTGCAGGCCAGGATCCTCTCTGCTTGAAGAGACACGTGCTGTGTTACGCAAACAGATCTGACAGAGAGCCCTTGACCATATCACGCTCAAGCTCTCTGGCATTAGATCACCTGTCAGCTCTCGACTCCTGGGTGCCGAAGTTGCAGGAGTACTCTGGAACGATTAACCAGGCCGGGTGTGACCTCAAGAACCTCAGCCTGTCTTAGACTTCGGTTGTTGTTAACTTCTCTATGAGCATTGTTGCTTATGGAAGTTATGATACTTATAGTCGTTCCTCTACCTTAGCACGCCGTGGTTGTACTGTATTCCCATAGCGTCTTAGCAGACACAGTACGAGTGTAGTATCGACAGGGAACGTACTCGGTTACTAACGTATCCTCAGTTCCCTGAGATACAGGAATGAGTACTGCATTGCTAGCCGTGCTATGTAGCCGCACAACTCAGTTGCACTCAGCGGGTGTTGCATGCATCAGTCCAAAAGCACTTAATTAAAATGCGCCCATCCATAAAAAAAAGTGTCTCTGTCTCTGAACAAAGGCCTTCTGTAGCGAATCGATGCGTTTTTGTAAGAAAAATATCCATATTCAAAACGTAATAATCACTTTAATCTCGCTTGCGCTCACTGTTGTACACTGGAAGCAGCTCTGGGCGGATGACGTATGAGTTCAGCACTGCGCATGCGCCGGTGAGTCTCCTGAAAACCAACGTTTGTTAACAGGAGCAAAGGAAGCAAAGATTCCTTACTTCAGCAAAGGAAAACTAGTCTCCTCTTGACTTTATCGAAATCCTCCGACATTCTTCTTTACAAATCCTCGTTTTGTGCTTCTAATTAGTGACCGTTGTTTTGTTTTGATCTCTCCGCTGCGCTTCTGTGTTCATCACTTCTGAGCGGCGCATGCGCAACACTGACCTCATACGACATCCTCCCGGAGCTGCTTCTGTGTACAACAGTGAGCGCAAGCTACATTAAAGTGATTATTACGCTTTGAATATGGATATTATCGAAATCCTCTGACATTCTTCTTTACAAATCCTCGTTTTGTACTTCTAATTAGTGACCGTTGTTTTGTTTTGACCTCTCCACTGTGCTTCCGCGTTCGTCACTTCTGAGTGGCGCATGCGCAAAGCCGACCTCATACATCATTGCCCCAGAACTGCTTCTGTTTACAACAGTGGGCGCAAGCTAGATTAAAGTGATTATTACGCTTTGAATATTAATATAACTCCGACTGGATTCGTCTGAGAGAAGAAAGTCATACACCTAGGATGACTTGAGGGTGAGTAATTTATGGGCTAATTTTCATTTTTGGGTGAACTAACCCTTTAAAACTGAATAAAATGTGCTGTATTAAGAAATGCTCTCATCTGAAATAAAGGAAGATGTCATGTAAACTAGTCCTTGTGTTGTGTATTTTACAAAGTTGATGATTACTTTAATAGCTTTTTAAGATTTGAGTCAAAATTATGTGTTAATCCTTTATTAATTACTAATAGGTTCCTTAAATCTTCACTTTAGAATACTGTTTTAGGTTCTAAGTAATTCCAGGTAAATTATCTAATAATTATTTATTAATTGCTAATGGGTTCCCTATATTTTCACTTTCGAATACTGTTTCAGGTTCTAAGTAATTCTTGCAGAATTATCTAATAATTCTTTATTAATTACTAATGGGTTCCCTGTATTTTCGGTAACACTAAAATAGGGAACACTTATTCACTATTAACTATGACTTTTCCTTCAATAACTTCCTAATTTGCTGCTTATTAACAGTTAGTAAGGTAGTTGTTAAGTTTAGGTATTGGGTAGGATTAGGGATGTAGAATAAGGTCATGTAGAATAAGGCATTAATATGTGTTTAATTACTACTAATAAATGGCTAATATTCTAGTAATATGCATGCTAATAAGCAACTAGTTAAGAGACCCTAAAATGAAGTGTTACCGTATTTTCACTTTCCCTCAGTCGTTGCCTTACATACAGGAATTTACTTAATGGTAGTGTGATATATGTTGAGGAGGCACACATACATATATAAAATATAAAAGAAAAAGAAAAAAATAAAAACTAATAAGTTGGCTATCGCAAGGCACTAGAGTGGGGGTGGGGTTCCTTTCTGAAGCTGATTTCTTACAGAACACACTCACAAAACAATTATTCACCACACAGGTAAAAACTTCTATAAAATTTATTGTATTTATTAATATTGCATTTTCATACTACTACTACTGTTAATAACATTTATAAGAAAGGACCACAACTCAGTGTAATTGTGCATGACTTTTCATTAGTAGTTACTTAGTTAGTTTTCTTGAACCTTAACCAGTAGATAATTAATAGTAGCTCTTCAGGAGGTATGACAGAATTCATTAGTTATTGATTAGCAAACTGTTACTTAACACAATCATAAAATTCTATTACATACTGATTAGTTAACACATCTTCCTTAGTAGTTAACAGTAGTGACTTATGTGTTAATGAAGAATTACCTATTAGTTCTTCAGTAATTGCTTATTGTTATGCAGTAAGTAAGAAACAGTATTCTAAAGTGTTACCGAAAAATGTTTTGAGTTGTTACTGAATTAAAGTTAAACCATCTATTTAGATACATTTGTGGACTAACACAGAAGTTTAGACTTCCATGGCATGCAGCCTAGACACACTAATTGCTCATAACATGTTTCAGTCTCATTGTCCACTGTGTGAGACCTGATAATTGTAATCGCTAATCCATCAGTGGGAGTGTTTTGTTTCAGATCCCTTACATTTTCACAGAAGGTTACAGAAGGTCTGTCTCCTACAATATGAGTCATTGTAAGATGATAATAAAACTGATTTAAAGAATTGATGTTGAGAAATGTTCCATTGCTACATTCTACCTTAATACCACAGGGTATGATGTAATATTTTGGGAAAATAGTAACAGTATGAAAGAAGGAAAAACTGAGCCTATGTTGTACTGTTTCAATTACAACAGCTTTAATGAGTAAACAGAAGAACAACATGACTGTGTGTGAATGTGTTACAGGGTTTTGTCACTTGCACTTAAGTTGAACTTTAGGTCAGAAGAAGAGATTGAGACAAACATCTATTGTCAGTTATATTTAAATTATGTATGTTGCCTATTAGCTGCGATAACAATAAATCATTTGCATCCTAAAACATGGAATATTACTGATAAAAAAAATAAAATAAAATAAATAGCATGGATGTTGAGCCACTGGGGAATATCTACTATTAATGTTTCTGATGAAAATATGTACAAAAAATTATATGGAGAATACTGAAAAAAATACAATATTCCAGTCCAGAATGGCAATAATTTAAATGTATTCATACAATAAATTATTTATTTATTTATAAATGTATCATTTTTTTGTAAAATAAAACAGCATAAAGTTTTATTTTACAAGGGATAATGTGGGTTAGGGTTAGGGTTAAGTTATAGTATTTATAGCTGTATATAAAACAGTAGCCCATATAATATATTTGCATTTGTGTGTGTGTGTGTGTGTGTGTGTGTGTGTGTGTTACATCTCTGTTTTCTCCGCTATATTGGTGTATTGTTGGCTGTTGAATGTTGAATGTTGGTGAGATTTCCATGATTGCTCTCAAGATGTGCTTTTCATGATATTCAAGTTACATGTAAAACATGCATGCTATTTAAAATACACACTTGGTCAAAAACAACTGTATTACACATTACAAATAGGTATACATGATATGAGGTGGTCAAAAATCGGGCTACTCTGCCCTCTTGTGTTGAACAGGTGACATGACACTTGTGAATGTGACGAAATCAGAACGTTCATCATTTGGAGATAAGAAATCTGAGTGGCTCCTGTTAAAGAACAACACCGCCTGTCTAACAGCAAATGGAAATCAGTTATAAAAAAAGTGACGTGACATGTGGCCAAGTATGGTGACCCATACTCGGAATTAGTGCTCTGCATTTATCCCATCCAAAGTGCACACACACACAGCAGTGAAGACACACAAACCGTGAACACACACCCGGAGCAGTGGGCAGCCATTTATGCTGCGGCGCCCGGGGAGCGGTTGGGGGTTCGGTGCCTTGCTCAAGGGCACCTCAGTCGTGGTATTGAAGGTGGGAGAGAGCGCTGTACATTCATTCCCCCCACCTACAATCCCTGCCGGTACGAGACTCGAAACCACAACCTTTGGGTTACGAGTCCGACTCTCTAACCATTAGGCCACGACTTCCCCATTATCAGTTTATAATTACTGTTATAATTACTGATTTACAATATACTTGTAAATGTCTGACATTCATATTTACTGTAAGTTGAACCATGCCAGGTATTGAATAATAAGATTGGCAATAAGATTAAGCATAGAGAATGTTTGCATATATGTTGTTTAAATAAACTATATAAATTAGATATTGTTCACATAAATGGTCTTACTGTACATTACCATACAAAATTCATAATATAAATATTTGTAATAAATGTGTATATATACTAATTTTACCATGGATATTTCATATATGTCCTAAGACTGTATAAAATCGTATGTAAGCTTACAGAATATTTGCATATATGTTGTGTAAAAAAAAATTTTTCTTTTACGTGTGTATAAATATGTCACGAATTGGCCAGGCTCAGAACTCTCTGAGTGCTCTCTCCCTCACCCGAATACAAACCAGCCATACCTGCACTTTGTTCAATTCACTCATCAGCAGACATGTCCAGTCTCGTTCATTTGAAGTGGACTGCTACCCTGATTTCCAGGGACAAACTTCAGCGATTCTCTCCAGCATGGCCTAAAAATCAGCATTATAGAAGAGATACACCTGTGGTTTAGTATATTAAACAGCATGTTGACAACAATAAGACTGAAATTCTGAAATTCAATCCACAGGGGCCATTAAAAACATTTAAACATGAATTGTACTTAATTTAATGTGACACTTACACATGTACAGAATGGCATCATACATATTCAGTCACATAGAATAAGTAAACAACTGTAAACTTAACAACTATTGTGTACAGCAAATACCATGTCAAAAATGTTTTACTTGCCTACCAAAAAAGGTAGATCAAAGAATTCTGACTTGAATTACATGAATTATTACAATTAATCAAGTAATGAAGAACAATTACAATTAATGTAAATGAGCAAGAAGGAAACAGTTTTATTTATCTTTGTTAATAAAAGGCACGTGAAAAATGCTGACCTATTTTCAAGTTAACTAGTTAAACATTATGAAAAGAAACTCCATGTCTTAAAGGGGTCATATGATGCGATTAAAATTTGTCCTTTTTCTTTGAAGTGTTACAAGCTCTTGGTGCATAAAGAAGATCTGTAAAGTTGCAAAGACTAAAGTCTCAAATCCAAAGAGATTTTATAAACTTTTATAACTTTATAAAAGTTAAGAGTCAACCACGCCTACCTAAAATGGCTCGTTCTAACACGCCCCCACATATCTACGTCACGATGTGGGAAGATTTGCATAAAGCCGTCCAAATGTTCACACAAAGAAAGAAGGCGTAACTTTTATTCTCGCTGTAGTATTGTTGTTGCTGCTGCCATGTCGGGGTCGTCACATTTGGTTGCAGCAAGCCCTCCGGACACTCCATCGTCGAATCCGCCGGCCGCGCCGTTCTCAAGTCGCTCACTCTAGCCTCTGTTTGGGTTTTGCTACAGAATAAAATAATAATAATAATTCTGACTTTTTTCTCAGAATTCTGAGTTTACTTTTTTTTTTTGGTTTCCACTAGAGAATAAAAAATAAAAACGTTTTATTTCACAATTCAGAGTTTATATCTCACAATTCTAAGATTATATCTTGCAATTCTAACGTTTTTCTGAATTGTGATAAAAAAAAAAAAAGTCAGAAATTGTGAGATATAAACTCAGAATTGCGAGAGAAAACGTACTTCACAGTAAAACTTAAGTCCCTCTGCTCAGCTGGAATCATAGACTGTTTCTGGCCTGCCATTCCCTGCATAAATTTGCTAACAGTCATTTTCTTATGTAGCTTCACCTGCCTCTTAAAAAAAAATGATTAGAAATGGGGGCTGTGTGAATGTTTCTTTGTGGAACAGAAGGGTCTCAAAAGTATTCTAGTCCATCTCTTTGAGAGACAGATAAGAATTCTGAGTCTTGGTCACATAAATTCTCACTATTAACTAACTATTAACTATGATTTTTGCCTCAATAAACTCCTAAGTTGCTGCTTATTAAAAGTTAGTAAGGTAGTTGTTAAGTTTAGGTATGGGGTAGAGATCAAGGGATCTCAAATGTAGTCATGCAGAATAAGGCATTAATATGTGCTTCATAAGTACTAATAAACAGCCAATATTCTAGTAATAGGCATGCTAGTTAATAGTGAGAATTGGTCCTTAAAATAAAGCGTTACTTTAGTTTTTCATCCCGTGGCAAAAACAAGCTTCCATATATTTTTTGTACATTGACTAGATTCACAAAACAATGTTTATGGCAGAGAGACATGAGGCAAGGGAAGCATGACACTAACATCAGGAAACAATTACAAAATAAAAGACATGGACATGAACAGGAAACAAAAACAAAACCTAAACCCCACATTACATTATGTTACCAGTGTATATGTTTACTAATTACTACTTTGGTCTGTTTGTCTATAAATAGCCCAGCCAAGTTATAATAGTCTCTTCCATTTTACCTTACACGATATGAATAGCAATCGTCATTGCCAAACTTATGTAATGTTATAACATTACATTTTCAACAAGTCAAAACAACAGCGGAATGTAAGCTACTTGTCTGCTCATGAGACATGTTTCTTCTTTCTTTCTTTGTTGATTGATTGATTAATTTTATTTTTTTTTTTTTTTGAGTGCCTTGAGGTATCAGATTTTCACTAGAGAGCAAAATGTTACAGAATTACACTGCTACACCTGGTATTAAATCCCATAAATCCCATCTTCCCTATTTAAATAATCTAGTTAACCAAAAAGCAAAGTTGGTTTGGTCTAGCAAAATGTTTTTGGTATGACCTATGCATATTTATTTTGCACAATTAAAGACAACAATTAAGACCCAACCCTTCTGTAACATTGAAAGTGTACTCTATAGGTGAAAAGTCAAAGTCTTTTCAAAAAGTCGAAATCATCTTCGAAGACATCTTCTGATCATCTGATCATCTCCTTTGACTATTGTAAATGCCCTTTTCCTTTCACCAAAGGCCTCTGATCTGACACTATATTTAGAAAACTATAGCTGATCACAAATGGCCAAATGCTGGTGTTATCTTAGTTGCATGCTGTTGTTTGACTTAACAGAGAAAAAAAACATTTGAATTTGTTTTCCGTTGGCCACAATTCAAATGAAATCCTCAATGCAGATCACAGAATAATATGATTTTAAAACTAACTTTGGAAATACTGATACCTGCTTACCATAAAACATGAAAATCAGCAGTCAATAGAGCTGCATTAAACACATTACATAATATGGAGAGGCCTACTGCATATGCTTTCATGGCTTATTTACAGTACGTCTGTTTTACAAACCTTTACTGAGAGTATAGCTTTTATGCAGTATGTTGTGTTTAGTCAGTAATGGGAAGTGGGGTTTGTTTGCTTGGAAGGATATAAATGGATTCATAAAATATCTGACCTGTAAAAGTTACGCTGTAGGGAAACACAAGCTGAACTCATTCCATAGAATACAACAATAAACACACTCCCGACCGATTAAACACTGTTATCTACACCAAACAGAAGGCCTGTCTTTTTAAATCTATGTACAATGTAAGTTCATGCATATGTAATTCATTCATTTTTTTTATTTTCAATTTCATTGAAACCAGAACCTGTTTTAGAAGCCTGTCATACTACTTGTTTTCTGTTCTGTTTAAGAATGTCTGGACTCTTGCCAGAATCCTTCATGCATCCTTCCTTAGAAAGCTCATGAGACAATAGGGTGCTAATAGCTGTTAAAAATTAATCGGATTCATTGGGTTTCCAGAGAAATGTTGTCAAATCATCCTCCTTTGGCTATTTAAAGAAGCAACAGCCAGCTTGCTTCACATGAGCTTCAAAGCAAACCTAAAGCAAGATAAAACCAAGATCTTCTCGCTGCTTAAAATGAAGACTGTTGTGATTGTTTTCCTTGTTGCAGTAAGTAACAAAAATGATTTTATTTATTTATTTTGATCAGTTTCATAATTTTTGTTGCACATTATTTTAAGGTGTCCTTTTTACAGTGTAATTATACAATTACAAGAACTGAGCGATATTAATCAACGCCATGCACTTTCTTAGTGTTAGTGTTTGGTTTAGGGTTAGTTGCTTGTAAGTAATTAATGCAGAATTTACTGTTATTATACTGCAATAAGTACTTGTAACGTGTAACAGGGACACTGTAAAATAAAGTGTTACAAAAACATTTTACTCATTTTGTAAAAACAAATATTGTTTATTAAAATAACTAATTCTGGCTAGTTTAATAATGTTCAGAGTTTTTTGTGCTATATTCCACATGAATTATTGGATATTTACAGTATTTTTGTCATTAAACATAATGACATTCAGGCAAGATTAAGTGTGCAGATCATTTTTAAAAACTGGAAATGACTAGTGACAGATATCCGATGAATGTTGAATTTATATTAAGCACAATGGAATGCAAAATGTACCTGTCGGAAAGTAAATGTTTGCAAATAATTCATATTAAAATACTGTAAAAACAATCTTGTTATTGGTAACAAGTTGCATAGGTTGCATTTTTTATTTTGGGGGCCAATTCTCATGACTTTTGCCTCAATAAATTCCTAATTTCCTGCTTATTAATAGTTAGTAAGGTAGTTGTTAAGTGTAGGATTAAGGGATCTAAAATATGGTTATGCAGAATAAGGCATTATTTTTTGTGCTTCATAAGTACTAATAAACAGCCAATATGCTATATGCATGCTAATAAACAAGTAGTTAATAGTTAGAATGGGTCCTTAAAATAAAGTGTTACCATTGCATTGTATCCTCCAGAACATGATAGCTAACAGGTAAGAACTTGAAATGAACTAAATTTATTATTGAGTTTTTAACTGATCAATGTTTTGTCTAATATTGTCTTTTCCAGAATGTCTGTATTCAGTGTGCAACCCCATCAAAATTACACATACGCAAAAAGCGAGCCTGGGTTGTGGATTCCCTGTCCATGGAAGAGGAGCACACTGGTCCTTTCCCATATAAACTGGGAGATGTAGGTTATACTGAAACCTTTCTATAGTAATCAGCCACTTTATAGCAGAATATCAACTGATTAAACTAAAATCAAAGTTTTTAAAACATGGATAGCTTAGGTTCTTGAAAACAAGAAAGCAATATAATTGTTTATATGAGCACAGAATTCTGAGTTGTTCTCAATCAAATGAATCATTTTGAATGTTTCCATCCTTTCTTAGTTAAATATTGAAAAGAAAGTTATTGAAGAATTCTCCATTCATGGACAGGGCATCAACAAGGACCCCAAAGGGGTTCTCTCTGTTGACAGCAACGGATCAGATTACGCTCATGGAAAAGTTGACTATGAGGAGTACAAGAGACTGAGAGTAAGTCCTACAATAAGCAGCGACTAAGTTAAATGAGTATTTTTATTAGTTAATACTGAATGTTATTTTATTGACTTGCAGATCACACTTTCTAAAAAAAACACAATAGTTGCTGTGGATATTGATATTCTGGATGTTAACGATCACGCTCCTGTTTTTAATCGGGACGTGTATGAAATCACAGTAGATGAATCAACACCACAAGGTACCGTCCCGACTCTCATATACAAAACCTGTTGGTTTCCAGGTGAAAGAGCAACATTTGACCTGATCCTCTTTGTATTGTTTTACCCAAAGGTAAGCCTCTGGTCACAGTGCTGGCAACCGACAAAGACCAGCCTGGCACAGCAAACTCACAGTTTACTTTGAGAATCGCCTCAGTGTCTCCCTCTACCTCCAGACCTCAGTTCTTCATGCAGCAAAAAAAAGGAGAGCCGACAGGAACCATATATTTAAAGGGATCCCTTGATTATGAGGTAACATATACACAGTTTTTCCATCCTGAAGTCATTTTGTCAATGTTATGCTGCAGATATAATGTATTATTTAACATTATAATTCCTGCAAATATTCAACATCCATTCATGCATCCATTGACAAATGAATAGTGTTATCAGTATTGAATATGGAGCAATAACATGATGTTCATTTGTGTTGTCTGGGTGGGTCTATTAATGTATTAAAAAACATTCACACAATTAGAATACATCTTGGGCATTGTAACGGGGCGAATGAGATGTGAGGTTTGCGGATCCATATGCAAGGCTTTTATTTAGAGGCGTGGTCATGAAACAGGCAAGGGTCAGACAACAACACTGGTACAACACAGGCAAGACAAAAGAGTATTCCTAGGGCAAGCGTGGGTCTTCGATCGGCAAACGTAAGCCAGAGGGCGAGGCAAACAGGTAATCCAAAACATGCAATAATCCAGGCAAGGTACAAACATAGTCCAAACGACAAGACGAGCGAATTCTAAGACAGGCAGATAATCAGGTAACAGGTAATCGCAAGACAAATCTAGACTAGACTAGAAACTATGAACTAGAAACTAGGGCAGAAGGCTCCGTAATGTAGCTATCACTGGGAAAACGACAAGCGCTAAACAATGCTCAGCGATTAGAGAAGGATTGAGTGGTTGTTATATAGTGTGTGTGTGATTGGCTGCAGGTGAGTCCAATCAGTGCAATGGAGCATGGAAAATGTAGTCCAGGGTGACGTGCAACAGTTTGTGTGGTGTGAGAGTCAATGTAATCAGAAGGCGACCTCTGGTGGCGAGCAGACGGAAGACCACGGAGCGGATTTGTGACAAGCGTGTTGTTAATTTCAATATTAGAATTTGTTTTGATTTTAAGATTTGAAAGATCACTTTGATTTTTTGTCAGTCAAAAATGTAAAAGTGATTACTGTCCTAGTGTCATAATGAAGAAAAAAAAAAGCCATATTTTATAAAAAAAAAAAAGAATAAAACTATTGAAAAGGAAAAAAAAACGAATTAGGTAGTTTGTTCTTTTTTTTTACAAAACTGCTTTACTGGTAATTGATATTTGAAAAACATCATCAAAAATGTATTTTTATTGTAGAAAAGATCTACAATAAAATAAAAGGCCTCTACAGACCATTGTAATCGCGTGTTAAGGTCAATAAAAGTAATATTTATGAATATTTTACCTTAAAATATATTAAAAGCCCCTTTTAAAAATGATGATGTGTACACTTATTCAAGGTAAATATATTATTACTTTTTTATGTAATGGTTATACCACATGACATTATTAGAGTTATTAAATTTAAATGTTTCTTGAAAATGAATGCAGAAAATACATTTCCAAGAACTTGACAGATGCCCCCCAATTTTACATTTTATCTTTTACTGTTTTTAACAGAATGTATTAGACAATCTTAACATTTTTGGTAAATCAGGTACACTATCCAGTCAAACGTTTGCACTCATCTCATTCTGTGTTAAAACTATTTACCACATTTTACAATAAATCCCAATCTCATTTTGTATTCGATTGAATTAGGAGTTTGCATTCATGCTAGCTGTTTAGATCAAAAGGTCAAAGATCATCTGACACAGATATAGTATTCAACTTCGCTGTGCCTTTTTCAACGCAGGAGACCCAAAAATACACTATTCTGGTTGAAGCAAAGGATCATGGGGAGAAGATGCAGCTCTCCAGCACAAGCACAGTGATACTGCGTCTCATCGGCAAACACAACCATCCACCAGATCTCACTGAGAGAACAGTAAGTAAACAAAGTGTAAACCTGTTTCTGTCTTCAGAGCTTTCAGATGTTGCTATTTCAGTCGAGTTATGCTGGTTGAATTGTTTTTGATGATGGTTATATATACAATAGACTACCACTGAGGAAAGTCCAGATCCACATTAATGTCCTTTCCAATCACCGTTTATTCAGAAAGATGCCGGTGACCCCTCAGTATTCAAGAAGATGATGAAACAAGTGGGTGTAATGGAGAGAAAGGAGACTGGACCGATGCTGGACGCCAACAAACTGGCCATGTGTCTGTCTGAGGAGACGGCTGACGTTACAGCTTTCAATCCAGACCTGTACAGCCCGCCTTTACACTTTGAGCTGACTGGAGACGTCCAAGGGAAATGGAGGCTTCAGTCTAACTATGGTAATAGAAAAAATCATCTTGTTTTACATTGTAATAGCAACCAAATGTACCTGTTTCCTCTGTAATTTCCGTTTTCCTCGCAGGTACATCTGTGAGACTGATCAAAGAGAGCGCTGTACCTGCAGGAGATCATGAAGTCGCCCTTAAGATCTCTGACAGCCGGGGCCAGCATTCAGCCCAGACCCTCTCGCTTCATGTGTGTGACTGTGATGTTTCTGCAGACTGCACTGTGCTCAGAAACCCAGCAATAAAGCTGAACGTCACTGCCATCGCTGCCATAATCATCAGCATCCTGGTGCTGCCGGGTAAGAGAACGACTTCAGCTCAAGCACAATCCTGGGTTTCACATTCACTTTGAGGAGTCGGCAGAAATGTTTGTTTGGTTCATCCAAATATTCAAATTCTGCATTATATTAAACTGAGACTGAAGGATGCATTTTAATATCAGGAACATTAAATAAACTGCAAATTATATATGAATCAGTTCACACTACTATCCAAAAGTTTGGGTCAGTACGATTATTATTATTATTTTTAAGAAATCGATACTTTTATTCAGCAAGGATTAATCAAAAATATTCAATTGTAAAGACATTTATTTTGTTACAAAAGATTTATATTTCAAATAAATGCTGTTTGTTTGTTTGTTCATTAAAAAAATCCTGAAAAAAAACAACACGTATTTAACAAAAATATTAATCAGCACAACTGTTTTCAACAGAAATCAGAAATGTTTTTTGATTATCAAATCAGCATATCAGAATGATTTCTGAAGGATCATGTGACACTAAAGACTGGAGTAATGATGCTGAAAATTCAGCTTTACATCACATTTTAAACTATATTCACATGGAAAACGGTTCTTTTAAATAATAATATTTCACAACATTACTGTTTTAACTGTATTAGTATATTTTACTGTAATGTATTTGATCAAATCAATGCATCCTTGGTGAGATTAAGAGACATCTTACTGACCTCAAACTTTTGAACGATAGCGTATGTGCCTGGAGTTGTGAATCTAATAATCTTGTGTGTGTGATTTAAAACAAAAAGGCATCCTGTTGATGGCGTGACAGATCAGAATAAAGAAATCTACAAAGGACCACATGCCTTTAGTGGAGGGACCTCTTAATCCTGACATCAAAGAAATGCGTTGAACTTGGTTGCATGGTAAGCATTATTTTGCAGTTTTATTCATTAGAATCATCTAGCACCAATTTCAGCTATTTTAACATTATTTGTTATCAGTGTTGGGGGTAACGCATTAGAAGTAACGCGAGTTACGTAATCAGATTACTTTTTTCAAGTAACTAGTAAAGTAGTGCATTACTTTGTAATTTACAAGAGAATATCTGAGTTACTTTTTCAAGTAAGTAACACCAGTTACTTTTTTTTCCCATTTATTGATTGAAAGCTCTCCTGTCCCCTTGTTGAGATAAATCAGGAGTAAGATGTTACTGTAGTTCTATGTGAACATGCATTAATTCATCTCAAACACTCACTCACAAAAAAAAAAAAAAATCAGATTTAGTTTTCCTCAAAATTAATAAAAACAGTTAAAAGCAACTCAGAATATGACTCAAAGCTGCAATAAATAAATATGTTAAATAATACAAATATCCTTTATGTATTTAATCCCATTTTATTAACCAATTTGCTGCTGACCTTCAGTGATCCAATTCAACCATACTAATAAGCAAAAATTGCACAAGATAAACTAACATTTCTTCTTCTTTTTTTATTGCTGAAGTGTGTTGAACTTTCTTCTTCTGTGTATACTGTACAGACGTTAATTTATATTTCCTTCAGCCTGAGGCTTTTGGTGTGAAAGGGCTTTTACGTTTGCCAAAAATAGAACTTTTTATATTAAAAGCAAACAAGCAAGCCCAGCCCAGATTTAAAAAGTAACGCAAAAGTAACGTAACGCATTACTTTCAATAAAAAGTAACTACGTACCGTAATTAGTTACTTTTTTACGAAGTTACGCGATATTGTAATGCATTACTTTTAAAAGTAACTTTCCCCAACACTGTTTGTTATCAAAATAACCTTTAAATATGATATGACAACACGATGATTCAATTTCTGATGATGTAAACTAAAGGGTCTGTTAAAAAGCTAGATCTAAATCCAATCACAATTTCTGCTGCAAATTATGCAACTCTTTAAACCCAGAGACCGATGGTCAGACTAATGTCCTCTATTATCCAGACAGCAGCTTTACTTCAGATGAGCTCCTCGAGCCAGAGCTGGAACTCTAATGCTGCCAGACGTCAGTGTGTCACTGTGTGGAGGAAATATGAAGGACATCAAAACATGAATCTGATGAATGCACTCTATGTCCGACTGCTTGCTTTTACATTGTGAATTAAAAGGAAGGGCTGCTTTGGTTGTTTTAAATGTATGATCATACAACGACTTTAGGAATAGATTGATGATTAATTCTGCTTTAAGTGCATGGTGTGAATGAATATGTAAGTGTCATGTGATTATATCAGCTTATGCCAATGTGAAATCATGTGCTCAGACTGGGTAGGTGATACTGTATAGAGTTATTCTTACACTGATATATTTATAGTTTTTATATGAAGGAATTTCTTTTTATAAGTGAGAGATTTAATTTATGTAATGTATTTATTGTTGTCAAATAAAAGGAAATAAAACGAATCTGTTGCTGATGATTTGAAAAACAATTATCTGTTATTAATTACAATCTATGTGGCCTAGATTGTATACTTACTGGCCTTTGAACTTCCTGGAAGCGGATGTTTTCCTTGATTTCCACATGATGGTCCTATAAAGAAAGAACAATAATGTTCTCAGTCTTTTAAGTGCACAAGTTGATAATGAGAATCATATCACCAGACCATCACCCACCCAATATCACATTCACATAACTCCAAAAACAATCCTTCTGAGGATCCTTCTGGCAAAGTAGGCAGAAAACCATGGTATGGACTGTTCAAATTCTGTCAGCAGGGGGAAAAAATACTATTTAACACAACAAGATAACACTGCTGCTTTAACCTAATTGTGAGGAATGTGTAAGACACATGGCTGCTGTAATTTGGTTAGCATTACATGCATGTCTGTCTAGTACTTAGGCTTGTTTAAGATGCCTTTTTCGCAGGGTTGTTAAACTAGTGAGATTATTGAAATCATATAAAAAGTTTCTTCATAGTTGTTTCTTCAACTTTGAGCATTTTAGCCCTGTGGACTTTTTTTGGACTGAGTTTAAGCTTTTTTTGTCATTTAACCATGTGTGTAGGCCTATATGAAGAAGCTAAAATGTGTTTCTCAACAGGTCTGGTGCTTATTTTACAGAAGACTATTTAGAATTTTTTTTTTAATTCGGATCTATAATAGAATGTATTTAACACAATTATCACCTTCAATTTGATTTTCTCATTATTATACCAAATCTGTGTTTCTTAATGTCCTCTCACTACATCTAAAACAGTGTGTCCACAGAGAAGGGTTCAAGCATTCATATGCAATAAAATGGATAAAAATGTTTTTTTTTAATGATGAAAAAGAGCTTGTTTTATCAAAAGCAACAATTAATAATATCTCCTATCAAAGCAAGGTTGTTTTTTAATGACACATGCATGTTTCATACGATTTTAAAGTTTCCCCCTACGTCAACACCGTCAGACATTTATTAAAATGTAATAAAATCAGGGAATATCAGGGGCAGCTGTCACTCTAAAGGGGACCCCCTTGCCACAGTTCACCTCTGCAGAGTACAGCAGTGTCAGACAGGCTCTGCTAAGTTTTAGTTTTAGAATATTTTAAATCCTAATGTTAATATTTCCTGTGTCACAGCCATGATATGTCAACACCATCTTCCAATTTCTGAGGAAATTATTTGAAATATTTAGATAATTGTATTCTCCTGAAGCAGGTTCCATTAGCATCTAGCATCAACAGAAAAAAATAAAATGGCTACTACATGAACTCCATTGGTTTTGTGAAAGAAATGCCAAATTTGTCAACACCGTCAGATGTCACCACCATAAGATTTTGTGTTCCAATGATATATCAAAATACTTAAATGTG
>NW_015558597.1:2942-4768 GCF_001515605.1 Sinocyclocheilus anshuiensis | reverse complement strand
TCTGCAGAGTACATCAGTGTCAGACAGGCTCTGCTAAGTTTTATAGTTTTAGAATATTTTAAATCCTAATGTTAATATTTCCTTTGTCACAGCCATGATATGTCAACTCCATCTTCCAATTTCTGAGGAAATTATTTGAAATATTTAGATAATTTTATTCTCCTGAAGCAGGTTCCATTAGCATCTAGCATCAACAGAAAAAAATAAAATGGCTACTACATGAACTCCATTGGTTTTGTGAAAGAAATGCCAAATTTGTCAACACCGTCAGATGTCACCACCATAAGATCTTGTGTTCCAGTGATATATCAAAATACTTAAATGTGACTCTTGAATAAAAGCGTTATAAACAATAACACACTCACTGTTTGTTTTAATACAGTAATTGACTGATTCAATGTATTTGATAGTTAAAATGACTACAAATTCAGGTTTTCATCACCTCCGTCAGTTCTGTCACCTCCGTCAGTTGAATATTTTGATAATATTTCATTATGATATTTTATATTTGTTGTGGAATTATTGGTCACATGTGAAAGTGTAATCTGTCTGCTAACACGAGAATGTGTTTTGAAATGTTAAAAACATCTTGAATGCTGTTAAAGATAAAGCTGAAATTATATTACACAGTCCAAGCTAAAAAAGCACATTTTGTTAAAAAAGAGAAAAGTTGGGAGGTTGTATCAAAGCATAGCTCAGTAGCTCAGTACATATAAGATGCATAAATGTAGTTTCATTTGTGTGAGTACAAGGTTTTATTTTTTCAGTTTTGCACCCTGTTTTGTCCCACTTCTCAAGAATGACTGAATAGCGACACAAAATAAATAAAAGTGACTTTATTTAACAAAAAGAAACCAGATAAAAGCTGCTAAGAAAACCCAGCCCCTGAGACACATCTTACGGTAAATGAAGGCCGGAGAGAGGCCGTCGGGTGTACTGTAGGGCGGGTGTTGTTTCGTTACTGAAGATGGGCGGACTCTAAACCAGCAGCCAGGAAAAGACAGGAAAGCTGAGACTTCCCCGGAGCGCAACAGAGAGAAAACGGTAAATGTTTTTTCTTTTAATGTTTTGTGTAAATACATAAAGTTAACGCGAATGAAAGATCGCGTTCGGTGAGGAAACAGTGAGTTTTTTCAATGATTTTTGCATTTCCTTTCTGTTCAACTGTTTTTCTAAAGGACTATAGTGAGATAAATGTTCATGAAATAATGTTGTACACTTAGTTTCTGAACGCTTTTGTACCATTATGTAAAGAGATCTCGACCTCATTTTTATTGACAGTGTATGTAAATCAGTTTCTTTCTGCTAAATGTCGGCTAGCGGCTAACAGCCCTTCCACCTCACATTTAAACTTAAAAGGCGACCTGTTTTTTTTGTTTGTTTTTTAAATATTATCTTCCATGTCAGCATAAGCATTTGGATGGCTGTTAATGTTTTGCGGTATATTATTATTGTCTTATTTGTGTGCATGTTTTGATGGTGGGGTGCGGTAACAAAGGCCCCGCGACAGGACGCTTTATTATCATCAATATTTCAAGCTTTACACGCATTAATACATGTAGATAATCGCTAATGCGCTGTTTTGCAGTTATGGCCTTTAGTCGTTAGGTCAATATTGTTTAAAGGGTTTTTTTTTTTGTTTCTTTTTTTAATGCAATGCAGTGTAACTTCCGGTCAAATGATACTTCCGCAGCTGTGTTTCCGGTTCAAGTTGACTATAGAAATGAATCACAGAGCACTTCTGACTTCCACATCTATCCATCTATCTATCCATCTATCTATCCATCCATCTATCCATCCATCTATCTATCCATCTATCCATCCAT
>NW_015558597.1:0-1081 GCF_001515605.1 Sinocyclocheilus anshuiensis | reverse complement strand
GTATCTATCTATCTATCTATCTATCTATCTATCTATCTATCTATCTATCTATCTATCTATCTGTCTGTCTATCATCTATTTGTCTGTCTGTCTATCTGTCTATGAACTGATTAACTGTGGCCTTTCAACAGAAGTACAGAATTCATTATATTCTATTCAGTAAAATAAGAAAGATAATAAAGGTGTGCTCAATTTACTTTAGTTTTTAGTCTGCAGGAAAAATGTTCAGTTAGTAATATTGGTTCAGTGACTGTAATCAGAGGAAAGGTCTGAAAGAAAGAGAAAGAGAGATGGGCAGGATGTGAGCGGAGACAGACTGATTGCTCAACACTGTCTTTTCCTGACTAAAGACTGCTGCTGCTGCTGCTGCACACATTTACACAAGACCTGCGAGCCGAAGACAATCACAGTCAAGCCTCTGAATCTGATGCAAACTAGTAGTTTTGAATTTGCTAGAGTTTCAGCATTTGATATTTGAGCATACAGTTTCAGACATAAAGCAGCTCATCAACACATACACTGCCAGGAATAATTAAGCTCACCAAACCTGCGTTTATTTGATCAGAAATGCAGTAAAAGCAGTAACACTGTGAAGTATTGTTACAATTTAAAATATATGTTTTATATTTTAATATATTTTAAACTGCAATTTATTCCTGTGATGGCAAAACTTAATTTTCAGCATCCTCAGTGTCACATGATCCTTCAGAAATCATTCTAATATGTCAATTTGCTGCTAAAAAAAAAAGTATTATTATTATTATTATTATTAATATTAAAAATGGTTGTGCTGTCTAATATTTTTGTGGAAACTGAGATACCTTTTTTTTCAGATTCTTTGATTAATAAAAAATTAGATGAACAGCATTTATTTGAAATAGAAATAACATTATTATTATTATTATTATTATTATTATTATTATTTTCAATCTTACTTGCCCAGTAGTGTATCAGTTTCCACAAAAAAAAAAAAAACTTTTTAACATTGAAAATTATATGAAATGTTTCTTAATCAGCAAATCATCATATTAGAATGATTTCTGAAGGAGACTGGAGTAATGATGCTGAAAATTCAGCTTTG
>NW_015558596.1:502721-503033 GCF_001515605.1 Sinocyclocheilus anshuiensis | reverse complement strand
CCATTTGCCCAACCAAAACGCACGCGAAACAACTTATGGTATACTTGCTAGTTAACAAACAGGTGATAGTCATCACACACAACTTAATTTTGGAAGTTATTATAAAACCGATCGCAGGCACAATACAATTCGTTTTAAAATATACACGTACCTAGATGTTTCATGTTTGGGGCATGCGCCAGAAAGATGCTCAAGGAGACCGAGACGCACTAAAGCAGCGCATTCTGTTGTTCTCTTTATTTTTCAAAGGCATGACATTTTGTAGTTATTTTGAACATAACGTTACACAATTACAAGTATACATTTTACCAT
>NW_015558596.1:497567-502625 GCF_001515605.1 Sinocyclocheilus anshuiensis | reverse complement strand
TCACCTTAATGTTGTTCTAAAGGCTTATTACTTAATAACACAAAAATGTCCTACTCACACTTGCCAATTTAATGGCAGAGAATGGTGACCTTAGTTTTTTTTTGTTTTTGTTTTTTTTGAGGCGGATTCATATCTGTCGTAAAATAATCCTATGCATCTCCTGGCGTATATTCCAAGCATTCTGATGGGATACTGAGGGTTTGGTGAGAAACAAACCGAAATGCAGTGCGAGTGCGCAGCAGCTGCCGCACACAAGTGCATATCCTTTTGAGATATCAGTTATAATCCATTTTAATAAAACACAAAACTACATTATATAACTCTTAACAGTAGGCTATTTACTATCCGTTGTTCTCCAGTTGTCAGTCAGAATGACAGTTCTTGCGTGACGGTTTGATCTTTGGCTGACCAATCAGCAGAAAGGGGCGTTTAATTCCCGCCCACGTGTAGAAATCGAATATTCAAGCTGTTTATTCATTTTTCCACCCATGAACGAAAAACGAACATTTAAGATGAATTTTCGTATTTTCCTTTTTTGGAAAAAAAAAAAAAAAAAACGAAAAATGAGCCGTTTTCTCATTTTTCTACTTTCAATATTAAATCAAAAAACGAATGATCGAATGATACACGGATTATTTTGTGTACTGATTTCAATCTTTTACAATAAAAATGTGTACACACATGGATAACAGTATACTTATTGAAAACTATTTTAACATTTATTCAGAAATTTAAAAAAAATAAAAAAAAATTTAAAAAAAGTAACTTATGCCTTTTTGGCACCAGTGTTTTCTTCAATTTTGTGTATAAAAACATGGGCGTATCTGCTGACAATATGAACAAAACATATATTAATGAGTTTTAAAAGAAATAACAATCCATTGTGATAAAATAAAATATCACATAAAAAAGCCAAAAAAAATTTTTATATTTAAAAAAGTCACTTACGCCTTTTTTGGCACCAATGTTTTATTCAATTTTGTGTATAAAAAAACATGGGCACATCTGCTGACAATATGAACAAAACATTACATTAATGAGTTTAAAAGAAATAACAATCCATTGTGATAAAATTAAATATCACATAAAAAGCCCTTACATCAAATTAGTTAATTGAATGTGGTTAATTTGACTGAAATAGTAATCTCAGCCACTTAACAATTTGGCCAAATGGTCGATTGCAAAGCCTTTACAGATGGGTGTATAAAAACATGGGCAAATCTGCTGACAATATGAACAAAACATTGCATTAATCAGTTTAAAAGAAATAACAATCCATTGTGATAAAATAAAATATCACATAAATAGCCCTTACATCAAATTAGTTAATTGAATGTGATTAATTTGACTGTAATAGTAATCTCAGGCACTTAAAAATTTGGTCAAATGGTTGATTGAAAAGGCTTTACAGATGACTTCCATAGTGAAAAATAAATATACAAACATGTATTTCAAATACATTTATTTCATGCTATACTACAAATAAATTTACATATTATTTACATATCACTAAACTGGTATACTTAAAGTTTGCTAAATTGAAACAACTAATGTTATACTTAATGCACTTTAATTGTAAAAAAAAAGTAGTGCTGAAGTCTAACGTAAAGATATACTGAAGTATATTTGATTGTGCTAAAGTGGAACTTTTTTTCATGCTAAGTATAGTACAAATATATTTACATATTTATGTACGTAATAAAATTGTACTTTTTGTATACTAAATTGGAACAACTAATTTTGTGCTTAATGCAATTTAATTGTGCAGAAGTAGTGCTGAAGTCCAACTAAAGATAGAAGATTTGATTGTGCTAAAGTGGAACTATTGCAAGTATACTTTAGATACACTTTACAAATCTTGCATTTAAAGATCTTTATTATTCAAAGATCATACAATCCTCATCAATAGTGACAATAAAACACATTTTAGCTTTAATATTGAGAAATGTGCATTGTGCACAAGTAGTACTCCAAATAAAGTTTAATTATAACTTTTATATCAGTTGTCATGAATCCTGTCCATGAACTTCCGTCCACTTGTCACCAGAGGTCGCCCTCCCATTATATTGACTCTCACACCACACAGACTGTTACACATCACCCTGGCCTACATTTCCCATTCTCCATTGCAGTAATCACAAGCTCACCTGAAACCAATCCCACACAGCTGCTACTAATAACACACACTATATAAATCAGTCTCACACCACCATTCAACACTGAGTATTGTTTAGCATTTATGCTGTTATGTGTAGCTGAGCTGCTTTATGAAGCCAGTTCCCGGTCCTAGTTTGAGTTTCTAGTTCTGAGTCAAAGTCTAGTTTAATCCTGTTTATTGCCTTAGTCATTCGTGCCTTGATCCTAGCCTGTATATCTTGTTTCTGTATGATCTCTGCCTGCCTTGAAGTATATTGCCGGTCTTGGATTACCCCTCTCGTCTCGCCTTGTTCGGATACTGTTTATTCCTCACCTGGACCATCGCCTGTGTTTCGGATTACTGTTTAGTCTTGCCCTCTATATACCTGTTTGCCATTGTCGGTGACCCTTGCCTATTTTGATTATGTTTCAGAATAAAGCTTTGCACATGGATCCGCACGTTTCTCGTCTCAGTTGCCCTGTAACATCAGTAAGTATGGAGTGATATGTCAGTAAATAGACAATAAATAAAGTAAATAAAATGTTAATAGATTTGTATGAATGTGTGTCATGAAGAAAGTTTCAGATAGAATTGTGACTTGTACATGAAATAGTAGCCTGCTCTGACTGGCTGACTTGTAAAGCTTGGTGTCCACATAAGACTGTGGGATACTGCCATTTGTGCAGAGTGAGTAAGTCTTTCTTTTTCACAGCAGTGATCCCAGGTGGACAACTGTGTAACGCTTTACTCACTGCATTTCTTGTATCCTTTCCCCAGTCATCTCCTTTGTCTATGTCTGTCTGTCCCTTCTCTACATTCTCTCTCTTGTGGCTAGGCAGTAACTGAGTGCCTATATGATAACACCTATAGTAAAATAAAAGTAATATATTTAAAATAAATTAATTTCATACTAAGTATAGTTCAACTCTATTAATATATTTACTGACATATTGCTCAAGACTTACTGATATAAAAATTATAATTAAACTTTATTTGGACTACTACTTGTGCGCTATGCACATTTCTCAATATGAAGCCTAAAATGTGTTTTAATTTCACTATTTATGATGGTCTTTAAATGCAAGCTATTTAAAGTGTACCTGAAGTATACTTGCAATAATTCCGCTTCAGTATATTTTTATTTGGACTTCAGCACTACTTCAGCACAAGTGCATTAAGCACAAAATTTAAAATTGTTCCAATTTAGCAGACTTTAAGTATACCAGATTAGTATACTAAAAGTACAATTGCAGGGTATTTTTATTAAGTGCATAAATATGTAAATGTGTTTGTAGTATACTTGGCATGAAATACATGTATTTCAAATACATTTTAGTATATTTATTTTTCACTAGGGACATACCATCAGAATGTAAGTTGTTGGTTACTACCCGCTAGCTAGCTACACCTCACTGACAATGAGTTCTGGATATTTAATTTTCTCCCTCGTCGTCCAGCTCTTTGTCACAAAATAAGATAATACATCTTCAGCAGTAAAAAAATGGTTTCTTCTCATGGTTGACCTACCCGGCTTACATGTGGTGTCAGCCATTTTGACTCAAGTGCTATCCACAAGCTTTACCCACAGTACATTTCTGTGCCAAAGGGGCGTAAGTGCAGTTACACCCTTTTAGCACAGACTAGTTTAGTATGTTCAGTGTTAAGTCTTTTGGTTTCTAATGAATAACTCCAAAATTATTTAGAGTTCACTTGTGTCCTTTTGGCAGTAGAAAGAGCTCGTCAAGATATTTCATTTGATATATAGATATATATATATCTCCATTTTGCCCAAAATGTCACTTACGCCCTTCTGGTTCTCACCCCTCGAAATGCACCCTCCGTTTCCCAGGAAAATGAAGTGTACATCTGATGGACACTTCGCACCCTACCATGTCCCAGAATCACTTGCGGCGCAGATGACGATGGTGTTTATATTCAAAGAACATGGAGGATGACAGTTCTGTTGGGGAATTCACATTGAAATGTAAGTATTGTGTTTTCATTTACTCAAATACCCAGTGAAACAAGTGTTAAAAGCCAGGTTTTTTTTTTAGACAAAGCCCACAAACAATAAGACAACCACTATATAAGGCAATAGTCTTTCCCTTTGTTGTGTTTTTGTAGTGCTGTCATGCAAGCTATGTCTACAAATGTTTTAACCAAATTTTAGCGCTTCAGTATTTTGTATACATGTCCTGCTGTGTCGTATTTTCTAATGTTAAGATTGCAATGCAAACCTGCCTTTATATTTTTCATAAGTGTTTCCATTTTCTCTTGTTTTAGTACTATTCTGGAGAAAATTAGCCTGCTGGGGAAAGACTTAAAGGGGTCTGTGGCAAGGGGGGCGTGGTTTAGCGAGGTCTGCACGGGGAGAGAGAGGCAGGAGACGAGCGGTGCGTAAGTAGGTCAAGCGCAAATGATAATCACCTGTGTCTCCTTTCAGTAATTGGTGTGGAGAGACCGGATAAAAGGGGCCACCTGGAGCATGGAAGGCAGAGAGAGACTGACTGGGAACGCGAGCCACCCGGGGAAACCGGGCTACTGGAGCAAAGCATATATAGAGCTATATTCTGAGTTATTGACGGAGAGTTTGAATGCGCAGTGAGCGCCTTGTTCTGTTGTATTTACTGAGAGACTTGAATAAACACTCGCGTCCCAGTCCGCCGACCCTGCCTTCTTCCTTCCTCCCTCTTGAACCATATCACAGTCCGCCATTGTTTCACCGCCGGAGCAGTTGTAGACAAGAATGACTCCTAAGCGATTGAGATCTTCTGTTGTTGGATGTAATAATGAACGTAGCAATTGTCGTTTACTCCCGACATCTGAGCTGCTGAAGACGCAGTGGATCATGTTTGTTTTTGAAGGGAATGCGCCCCCGATCTGCCTAAATGCGTCTATGTTCACGCGAATCATTCGTGATC
>NW_015558596.1:496399-496813 GCF_001515605.1 Sinocyclocheilus anshuiensis | reverse complement strand
AATTCATTGTGCTGTTGTTGTTAACAGGCATGGTTTATTTGCTCTGCCTTAGGATTGCAAGTGTCCTGGGACAGGTGATGGAGTGAGTGGTGAGCTGGTGGAGCTGCTCAGGGAGGACATCAAACTCCAGAGAGACAGAGGAGAAAAGAGCACAGGAGAGCAAGGAGAGAATGGAGAGACTGTTTTCTCTTCTTGAGAGAATGCTTAACAAATACATTATTTAGTAGCCATTCTCTATTAGGCAAGAGAAAGCAGAGTTACCACTGACAATATGTGACCCTGGACCACAAAACCAGTCATAAGGGCAAGTTTTTTAAATTGAGATTTATACATAAACTAAAAGCTGAATAAATAAGCTTTCCATTGATGTATGGTTTGTTAGGATAGGACAATATTTGGCCGAGATACAACTAT
>NW_015558596.1:495918-496119 GCF_001515605.1 Sinocyclocheilus anshuiensis | reverse complement strand
TGTTTATTAGCCATTCTCTATTAGGCAAGAGAAAGCAGTGGAAAAAATGGGTACATTACAAATTTTCAATACCTTTTTTTAAATGTCACATTTGTCAATGGAACAACCTAATTTCTGTACACTCTAAAAAAAAAAGATGGTTCTTTAAAGGTTCTTTACATACAGTAATGGTTTTATTTAGAACCATAGCATTCTGAGGAA
>NW_015558596.1:492614-495775 GCF_001515605.1 Sinocyclocheilus anshuiensis | reverse complement strand
AAATGGTTTAGGGTTCTTTGTTCCCGCCCTTTTGTTTTTCAAATCTGTAACTGTCAAAGCATCTCATACTGATTTTCTGGAGTTCAGTGATCTCAGTGATGAACTACACAGACTGTCAGCACACTCCCAACAGGTAAATGATTTCATTCATACATTTAAATACAAATTTAACTTTAAAATTGTAACTGGTTTCCAAACAAACATGTTCTTATCTCTTTTTTTTGTTTTTGGTATGTGATCAATAAAATTTGTCCTTGCTGAATAGAAGTATTATTTTCTTAAAAAAAAAAAAAGAAAGGAAAAAAATTGTAGTGCAATTGTTGATTGTCAGAAAGATTCTGATTTCATTCTGAAGAACCCTTTTATGCCGAAATGGTTTAGGGTTCTTTGTTCCCGCCCTTTTGTTTTTCAAATCTGTAACTGTCAAAGCACCTCATTACTGATTTTCTGGAGTTCAGTGATCCAACTACACAGACTGTCAACACACTCTCAACAGGTAAATGATTTCATTCTTAAATTTAAATATAAATGTAACTTTAAAAATGTAACTGATTTCCAAACAAACATGTTCTTATCTTTTTTTTTTTGGTCACATATAAGTGTGTGCAGCTCTGCTAAGCTGTGGAAACTTCTCTCCTCTTCTCCACAAAGTAAGTAAAAGAGACAATTAATTTCTAATTCATATTGTTAGATTGTTTTAATTATTTATTTATTTTATTATTTAATTGTTTATGTATAAACATACCCAGTCACAAAAAACATATTAAAACTATCCCACAAGATTGTGAAGGGCTCACATACTGTCCATTTTTGCTTTTGGCCTTCATAAACATAATTGTTTTGACACAAACACATGGACACACTGCAACTCTAACTCAATTGTGTATTTCAGATGTATCACATCCTACAACCTCATCATCTGCAGAGAAAAATCGCCACTTAATCACACCAAAATGATGGACTTAAAGGCATCATATTGCCTTTAATAATAATAACTGTTGTTAGAACACTGTAATTTTTGCTACAATTTCACGTCATTAAAAAAATAATAATAAAGGTTATTTATAACACCATTAAGGTCCTATATGGCATTTTTAAACATGGTTCTATATGGACCCCTATAAAAAAGGTTCTATTTAGCACTAAAAAGGGTTCTGCTATTGTTACAAGCCGAAGAATCCTTTTCTGGTACTGTTTTGAACCATTTTTCTTAAGAGTGTAGTTTATTTTTGTGATGTAAGTTAAAAATGAAATTGATAAGCTGTATACATTATTCATTTTTGTAGTGTAATTTATTTCTAAATGAGCCTGAGTACTTTCTGTAAATTTTGTATTTTTGTTTTGCATATTCACTTAATTTTTTTAATGCAGCTTATAATTTTTTCACAAAACATTCTTCTATGTTTATTTTTTTTGTCCTGTAAATATTTTTTTTACACATTAAAACAAATTGTTCTATACATTACTGAAAGTACTTTTTACAACTATTTACAACATAGCTTAGGTTTACCATCAGAAAAACAACATCAGTTTTGAGCCCAGCCCTGCCTCTGTGTGTTCTGGGGTCTTCGGGAGGTGAATCTCTTGGTGGCGAATGGCCAGCACCTTGGAGGACAATGTGGTGACAGTGGAACGAGGCATGTCAAACACTCTGGAGACCACTCTGTATGATGTACCACTGGCAGACAGAAAAGAAACACCAGGGTCTGGATTGTGGCTCCCCGTCACTGTTGCCGTTCACTTCTCAGAAGATCCTGCAGCACTGTCAGGGCCTCCCTGCTCAGCCGAAAACCATTAAAAACCTGTCCAGCAGTATCCTGCACAGTGTTGGGCAACTCTGAAAATGTAATCAAATTACTGATTACTCCTTTTAAAAGTAATCACGTTTCTGTTACTTTATTTCAAAAGTAATTAGTTACATTACTATTTACGTTACTTTTTTCTCCATGAAATGTATGAAATCCCAGCATACACGCTCCCGATAAATATTTGTTATTAAAGCATAAACATTCACAGAACACTTATTTTTAACTAAAGCAAGCGGCTGCTGCGTGCATGGTTTGGCATGGCAGAATGCCAGCAAAGAGCTCTGCATTTATAATCTCTAAAAGACATCTCAGTTCATCGCAATCTCACAAATCTCTGTTATAACACAAAAAATATATGCATAATGAATCTTTCATAATGTCTACAATTCGTGTGTTATAATGAGAGGATTCGTGAGCACGCAAATTTCAGCACTGCATTGCTCAACGCTGCAAACACGTGTTATAGCCTAAATAGAAACCAGAAGTGTAAAGGGCACCTAAAAACCATACTTGAGTAAAAGTACAGATACCTTCCAGTGAAAATAACTCCACTACACGTTACAAGTCACCAATTCCAAAACAACTTGAGGGATTGTGGCACCCCATCACTGTTGCTGTTCACTTCTCAGAAGATCCAGCAGCACTGTCAGGGCCTCCCTGCTCAACCTGAAAACCATTAAAAACCTGTTCACATTCAGCTTTATCCTGCAGTACAGTGGTCTGGTATGATTTAGGGAAAGAAGGAAAAGAGAAATTGTTTAGAGCTATGACAAAGTAATTAGTAGAAGAAATATTGAGATAATTTAGTAAACTACTTTTAGTAACTACCAATACCATATTGGGGAAAAGCTACTAGTCATATTTATAACCTTAGCTAAAGGGATAGTTCACCCAAAAATGAAAATTCCAAACCTGGAACAACTTGAGGGTGAGTAAATTATTACAGAATTTTCATTTTTGGGTGAACTATCCTTTAAGTAAAAGTATTATCTTGCATACATTAATATACTTAAGGTATTGAGAGTAAAAGTAAAAGTATACAGTATTGTTCTGAAAAAAATAATTCGTTAGGATGGTTTTGCATTAATATTACTGCTGCACTGATGTGTATGTTGCATTTTACTTCTGAATATGTTCAAGGTTATTAAATTTAAAGTTGCCTACTAAATATACTGTTGGGTAGTTTAATCTACAACAATGCATCATGTTGTAAAATACCATATTTTTATAGTGTTGTTGTCTGAGAAAATAAAAGGAAAACTTAGTACTTCATTTTTGTTTGAGAATACTTAACAAATGTACTTCCTTACAGTCCACCTGATTATTTTGAAAATGAAAGTATCAACATTTTGT
>NW_015558596.1:485780-492555 GCF_001515605.1 Sinocyclocheilus anshuiensis | reverse complement strand
CTGAACATTGAGCTGTACAATGCTCTATTTTTTTTTATTCACAGTTTTATTTTTTTGCTAACCTGTCTACATATGATCACCATGGTCAAGACAATAAATTATATAAAATCACACCTTTGTAAGATATCAGTCAGCATTTTTCATATGTATCATTACATTATTCAAGTAAGCTCCAAGCCAATTCCAAAGCCAATTCTTGCATTTAAAGTTGTAATCCGAAAGACGCAGCAAACCAGTGTAACTTACCTGGCCACGGTCTTGGCTAAGCCTGAGGTACATCACCATCTCCTCCATTATGAAGTAAAACATAAAAACAAAAATTTAATTCAGAATTGGAGCAATTCTGGCTCCACCTATCCTGGCAGGATTGTCCTCTCGTCAGCTCTCCTCTCACACCGTTGCGATGCGACAGAGCGCTAATCGGGAACCTCTGGTGTCGCAATTAGGAAATCCTGCGAAGGCGGAGTGTCCTTCGTGCACTTCGAAGTCCGTGGCCTTCGTAGTGTGCACACTCAACTTTGGGACACAGCTGTTCTCTCTGATCGGCAGAGCGGAAGAGAGCAGAAGCAATTTAGGTCTCTCCCGAGAAATTTGAGAATTTAATGAGTCAAGTAGTGATATTTGATTAAAATTAAAGTTATATGTGTTTAGAGCTGATGTAGCGAGCAAATAAATCAAGGTTGATGTGAAAAAGACTTGTTAAATTGATTTATAATTTGTGACGCTGTTGATAAGGCCTCGTTATCGCATAGCTCATATAGCCTACAATATATTTTCTAAAGAAAAAGAGCCATATAAACAGAATTTAATTTCTACAAGACGGATAAGCAAAAGATTAAGATGTAACGAAGTTCTTCAGACATAAAATGGATTAAATTGTTCAAGTTCATCTGGTTTTGGGGAGTTAAAACTTCTATTTCATGTATCAGTTTGGGTGAAAAGTTCATGACATGCTCATACAAGTGAAATATAAATGAGAAAGCTGTATTTTAAGTTAATTTAATTGCCAATGTGTGATGTAAGATAACATAGCGAATGTGTTTGCATGTTCGTATGCAAAATGTGATTTTCATTTTGATGTTGTGTTAAATGGTATTAACAGACATGATTTGTATGATATGGAAAGAGTACTAATGGTGATTGTGTGACCTTGTATTCAATATATCAATATATTCTATTGATATAGAAAACACATATTCAATATAAACACCTCATTACCCACAATTCCCACAAGAATAGCTTGTTTGCATGCTATGTCTGAAATGGCATAGCTGCATGTGCCACTGACTGTATATATTTAAGCCTAATGACATTTATCATTATTTTTTCCAGCTAAGCAATTTGTTGACAATACTACAGGGAAGATAGAACACTTGTTTTTCCTTGTAGAAAAAAAATAGGCAGAAGCGACTGCTTTCATATTAATATATGTGACATACAACACCTATTTTTCGTTTAATCCAATATGTGTACAGGTGCATCTCAATAAATTAGAATGTCGTGGAAAAGTTCATTTATTTCAGTAACTATTGTTCGTTTAATCCAATATGTGTCTATATGTCAGACATATTCTGCAGCAGTAACACTGTTTTGCATGCTCTGGCGCTAAAGTTAGCATGAAATTCCCGCTTATTTGCAGAAAATATATCACGTTAATGCACATCAGCAACTCACCAGGAACACCATCGCTCATTACCATAAAGTTGACCTGATTTCAACTATCCTCGACACCCTCACCGTCCAGGACGTGCCGCGCCGCTGCTCGTCGCCGGCTCACATTGAAAATGAATGACTTCTGGCCACTTTGACGCTCTCGCCGCCGGCGGTGTGAACGGACGGTAACGGTGTGTTTCCACTGGCATCCCAGATAGCACACGTACAGTTGTTCAGTTTGATTAATTACTGTCAGCTTTCACAGCAATACTGCTAAATGAGCAATTATCTCTATCAAACCATCAAACATGGACCTTAAAGGGATGGTTCACCCAAAAACTTTATTCAAATAAATAAAGTTTTTGGGTGAAATATTGTTTACAATATTTACAATGTAAATGTAAATATTGTGACAATCTGATTTCAGTGGCACAGCTGTGTAGTATCTAGTACAGAGATTGTTGACCGTATTGTGTGCATGTTGCTGCATTGTACATGGTGTTCACTGCACAATATTGTATTATTGTTTACACCTTCAGTAATTTTTGTACATTATTTCCTTGTAAAATGCTCTAACATTTTTTTCCGCTTCTTTTCTCCACCAGACACCCTAGGACAACATCCTAAGATGCACCGATCTACCTAAAGCCCTCCATCATTCCCACACCCATCTTGCAACAAAATTTCATTAAGTGCAGTCCATAACCAGTGTCTGCCATGCACGGTCTGCACCTTGTCCATTGCAGATGTTACGGATTATTCTATTAGAGATCTTTATATTCTTTATTTGAGACTGTTATTATGTAGAGACTGTTATGTTGTGAATGAAGTCAACCCACCCCTCACATTGATGCTTTCAGCAGTTATTACATTAAAGTGTGTCCTTAATGTTTTATTATTTAAAGATTGTTTTAAAGTTTATTACAGGCTCAGTGAATTTTCTTTCACTAAAAAATTAAGTATAATATAAACTGTCATAATCAAGTCTGGGAGGTTTGTCAGTATCATTAATGTCTTTCACAGACGTCTCCGCGACGTACCTGTGCTATCTGGGATGTAGCAAGCGCAGCGGAGTGAGCGTTTTCAATTAATTCCTATGGAAGTTGAGCTTAAACGCTTGCGCAATGTATTATGGGATTGAAAGCGGCGAGGAGAAAGCGTTGACAGCGGCTGAGAGCGTCAACAAGATTGGGTATTCCTCGACTTTATGCAAATGTTGAGCGAAAAACGCTGGGCGACAGCCAATCGCTGTGAAAGGAAGAAGATGAAATGTAAACAGGGTGTTGTTCAGAGGCCTGCTCTGCCCTACATTTGACACGCGTGGCGTTGTAGCGTTGCCAGGTACTGAGCGCAGATTTGGAGCTGCAGTGGAAACGCACCGTAACGCTCTCAGCCGCTGTCAATGCGTTCTCCGCGCCGCTTTCAATCCCATAATACACCGTGCGAGCGTTTAAGCTCAACTTCCATAGGAATTAATTGAAAACGTTCGCTCCGCTGCGCTCGCTACGTGCCAGTGGAAACGCTCCGTAACTCCCGTGTTCGCGGAGGGAGTCGGGACTGGGCGAGCCACACGTCACGGACCAAACAGAGAGTCGCGATTGCGTGAAACTGACATTGTCGTTGCCGATTTGGACGCTAGGAAATTAAACTAACAGCATATAAACCGGGTTCACTGTTCTTGGGAAGGATTCGATCATATAGGAGAGACTGAGTAACGAACAATTCAATTGTTGTTCATTGATTTCAGCCATGCTCACAAAGTTGTGAATATAATTTGAGACTGAATTACTCATTTTGAATCAACTCATTTTGAAAACTGAGGTTTACATTTCTGTGAAGGGATTTATATGTGAATCTATTTGGATTTTTTTATGTTTTTTCTTCTTCTAATTGTTCATTGATACATTTTTTTTCTTTTGTTTTGCAAATTTGAAATGATGAGAAATCCATTTAACAAATTAAAAAAAGGTATCAAATAAGGAATTTAAACTTATTTAATTGAATTGATTTTTCATTCATACGGTGAATTCAGTGTTAGTTAGTTTTTTTTTTTACTGAAAGAAATAAAAGTGAAATATAGAAGGGAACAAAATCAAAGGTTAATTCACTTAATTTGCATACACATTTTTAAGAAGGGTGATTATAATTACCTTTTGAGTACATTTGAGTCTTGAAACCGGTAAGAAAAAAGGGACAAGTGTTAAGAATACCAGAATGGATTAACTTGGTGTTTAAACAATTTCATTTTGTTTATTTTGTTTGAGAACTACATATTATATTTTAATTTTTCATGCTATGGTATACATTTGAGATCTAATATCTTCAAGGAAAGATAATACATTCAGTTAAACTTAATACATTGTGTGAGTGGTTCATTATTGTTGTGATATCCTTATTCTCTGTAGGCGAATTTAGTCTTCTGATTCAGCTTGTCCATACTCAGACTTTTCTTTTGTCTGTATCAAATTGAGCGAAGTGTTACACATACAAAAATATTTAAATAGCTAAACGAGGACATATTACGATACTAAGCAAATTATAAGCCTAATTTTGTTTATTCTGGAAGTGGAATAATTTTATGTCATTTTAATATATATATATAAAATTGTATTTTTTTTTTTTTTGCTTTTTTTTTGCATTTTTAGAAAATAAAGTTTGGCGTATAGTATTTATAATTTGCTTACATATTCACGATCTCCAATAGGATGTCAAATAGATTCCCAAAGTAAAGCTATTTGAAATCACATACTTTTTCTATTTGTCGAATCATATAAACCTCAATTTCAGCAGTTATACAGGACACTGTGGTGTCACAGCAATATACTTTCTGTGATAACTCAATCTAATACTCCCCATTCATGGCAAATGGTCAGTAAAGACAAGTAAAACTCGAAGTAGGCAAGGGAAGCAGAAAATAATCCAGAGAATTATATAAATCAATGTACATATGATGAAATATGACATTGTAAAGTGTATAAACCACTTATTTTATACACTGTTCAACAGCAACACCCGCAGCAATTAAAGTTACAGTGGGAGGCAGCATCTCTCTTGTTGCCTCTGAGCCCACCGAGTTTTAACAGACTCCCTAACACATGCTGTGGGTTTGATTGGAGGGTAGTTGAGAATGATTGGGGAAAAGTCACATGATCACATGCTATGATGAGCCTGTTAACGCTGTTCACACAATAATCCTGCCTCTCATTTCGTACAAGTCTCTTTGCAAATCGGTCTGAATAATGTTAATAGGAAGACTGATTAAAAAGTGAACAACTCACCTACATAGATAGCACCACTTTTTGTCATTTCACATTCAAACTTGCATTGACTTGTTTTGTGAGGTGTTTTTAGTGAAAAATCAATTTAGAATTAAAGGTACATCTCCGTATCTATGACCATCATGACACCTGCAGTGTTTACTGAGCTTTGATGACTGATGGTAGAAAAATATGTTGATTATGTGTTCTTATAGTTCAATCATGACAACTCTCAGAATAGCTTGGCATGGCTGCTGCTGCTGCAGAGCAAGTACAGAGACTTGCTACTGCCAGTACATCCATAGATAAGCTGGTGTGAGTATGTAAGACAAGCTGCTGCTTAACATAAAGCATGCAGGAAATAACCTGTAGCAGATCTATACGGGTGGAGCTGGGGGAGGTAGAGGGTTCCAAGACTTGCTTACAGCAAACACAGAACCAAACTATTCAAATGTTAAGCAGCAAGATGTTGCTTGGTTGGCAGCAGATGCAACAGAGACCAGTCAGCTTGTGCCATGTTATGAAGATGTAACTGTTAGCAGAATGCATTAAGAATCAGTCGGCACCATCTAGACTATAATGAACGAACTAGACATTTATAATTGTAGAATAAATGTAAAAAAAAAAAAGTTTTAAAAGCGCTAACTTGATGAGAAATATACTTTGTTTTAATAAATAGAATATGAATTACATAGTAAAAAAAAGTATTGGCTGTTGCTGGTGGTGGTGTTGTTGTTTTCTTGGTAGTGTAAATAATGTTTAACCTGAAAAGTGTGTCAACGTTATGTGTAACTGGTACATGGATTTATTTAAAACAAATGTGAGGACTTTGCCTCCTCATTTCAGAACACCACTGCATACCACTGTAGAAATGAAAAAAAGTGTGTGGTTAGGCAGTCCACCATATGTGCACTGACAGTCAAGTTCACTGTGAGCATAATAAATTATAGCGCAAGGGTTAGGGGTGTAGGTACAAGGGACAGTGTTGACGGTGATGTAAAAAAACATCAGTAAAAATGACAAGTCCAAGCTTCTGACCTGCAACAGTGACACTTGAGCTTCTAATCGAAAGGTACAGCTCTCCCCCCTGTCCAACTCAGAGACATGGGACAGTTCAATTATTTATTGAATCCAATATGGTGCTGTAAAAATTAAATGTAATTAATAGATATATAATAAAATATGATTTAGAATTAAAATGTGTGCTTATATATAGCATTTATTAAACTTAATGTTAATGTCAGTATTTATTATTATAATCAGTAGTTGTAACCGTTTATATTATTTACAACTCAAATGAACTAACAACGAATAGTTATTGTTTTATTAACATTAACAAAGATTAATAAATACTGTAAGAAATGTACGGTATTACATTAAAGAACATTAAGTAATGAGACCTTATAAAATGTTACCGTATATATACACATATATGCACAAACACACTCTTTCTGCTTTATAAAAAAAGGTACAAAAGCTGTCACTGGGGCGGTACCTTTTCAAAAGGTACACTTTTGTACCTTTTAGGTACTAGTATGTACACTTTAGGTACTTATATGTACCTTTAAGGTACCAACATGGACTGTTTAGGTACAAAGGTGTGCCTTTTGAAAAGGTACCGCCCCAGTGACAGCTTTTGTACCTTTTTTTCTGAGAGTGTACAGTAAAATGGAGAGAGCATTAGGGAAACAAAGGTTACTCTTCTCATATCTGTACAATAAAGTTATTGTTTTCCAGATTGTCATCAGACCAGGGTTGCCATGACGACAAAGTGGGATGATGTGGTGAATGTCACCTTTGCTGTCTAAGCTCTCATGTCTGGAGCTCAGGTCTGTGTGTGTGTGTGTGTATGTGTGTGTGTGTGT
>NW_015558596.1:450496-484656 GCF_001515605.1 Sinocyclocheilus anshuiensis | reverse complement strand
CCCGGTGGGTGGCCCCCTGGGCCCCTGCTGCCCTGACAGCCCTGCCACAGCTGCACTCAGGTGAAACCGACGTGGTGGCAGCAGCATGAAAAAAAGCAGCTCAAAAAAACAGAAAGAAAACATCCCTCCAAGATCAAAGACTGAACTCTGTTTCTTGGTAGCCAAATAGCTTATGTTGTGCCTAGATGTGGCGCTGTAGTAAAAATAACCAGAGCTCTTGCTAAGGCTAACCCCCCACCATCTCCCTCTCTCTCTCTCCCTTTCTCTCTCTCCCTGTCTCTCTCTCTCTCTCTCTCTCTTATAAATGTCATTTTTGGGGTTTACCTTCTTTTCAAAACAACTTAGAACATTCTGGAACATGAGTAATGCATCTCATTGCACCTTTTCTATTACAATATACTTTATTAGAGTCAGTATAAAGTATTAAACTAAAACAACAGAAGCTTAGTTGAGTTGGTAACACCTACCAATAAAGTTCAGCTATTTAATTAAGTGTGCTAATATTAGTTTATGTATTTTAAATAAGATAAAAAAATGAACAATAGTATATTTATAAACTAACATTAAGCTAGATTAAATATTCATGAATATGCATTAATTAAAGTTACCAAAATGAACCTTATTGTGAAATGTCACTGTTGGATTACAGTTTTTCTCGACTGCTAAAACACTATAACCAGGCTTTTGAACTAAAATTTCAAAACCATAATGCCATTTTTAAAAAAGCACACCCATTTCCCTAAACTATAAACACTATTTCCCTGCTTTGACACATGAGTCAGATTTGGTGAACTGTTACTGCAAAACTCTACACACAAATCCCTACATTTCTCAGTGCTAACACCATGTGGTCATTTAGAAAGCACTAGCATTCAATATTGTTTACTCAAGTCAGCACAGTTTGAGCTCAATTAGCACACAATTACCCAAGTGGAAACACTAGGAGTCAAAATGTATCACACACCAATCAGAACCTTCGATGGATAGATAAAAGGGCCAAAGTCAGCTCATTCAGGTTTGAAACAATGGATCCAGAGAGACGTCAGGGAGGAGGAGGAATGGGAATGGGAAGGGCAAGGGCAAGGGCAATAAGACAAGCAGTCTCAGATTAAATTCGCGCCACTTGTGGAAGGACCACAAGCAACATAATTTATTACCGGTTTTTGTAGTTGTCACGAATCCTGTCCATGAACTTCCGTCTGCTTGCCACCAGATGTCGCCCTCCCATTATAGTGACTCTCACACCACACAGACTGTTACACATCACCCTGGACTACATTTCCCATGCTCCATTGCACTAATCACAAGCTCACCTGAAACCAATCACACACAGCTGCTACCAATAACACACACACAATTTAAATCAGTCTCACACCACCATTCAACGCCGAGTATTGTTTAGCGTTTATCACTGTTTAGCTGATAGTTACTTTACGGAGCCTGCTCTATCTTTCCCAGTTTAGTCATAGTCTTGCCTTGCCTTTTTTCCCATGTTATTATTCTCGCCTGTGTATTTAGGATTACCCCTTTCGTCTTGCCGCTCGGACTCTGTTTGTCCCTGCCTGGATTATTGCTGTGTACCTGGATTATCTCTCTTTGCCTTGCCCTGTTGGATATTGTTCACCGTCGATCGACCCACGCCTGTTTACTTGTCCCTGCCTGGATTATTGCTATGTACCTGGATTATCTCTCTTTGCCTTGCCCTGTTGGATATTGTTCACCGTCGATCGACCCACGCCTGTTTACTGGACTGCTCTTGTGTTTTGCCTGTGCCATACCTGTTCGCTGGTGTTTCAACCCTGCCTGTGTTTGTGACCATGTCTTTTAATAAAAAGCTTGCATATGGATCCGCACGTCTCTTGTCTCGCCGGCTCCGTTGCAGTAGTATTGTTTTGAATTTATCTCATGACTGTTGTGTGTGTGTGTGTGTGTCTGTGTGTGTGTGTGTCTGTGTGTGTGTGTGTGTGTCTGTGTGTGTCTGTGTCTGTGTCTGTGTCATGTCTGAGAGCAAAGTTGAGTTTTTCAGCAAGATTCAGCAGTTGTTTTGAGTGGAGAGCTTCATTTTGACGTGCATAAAGGAAGTTTGGGGTATTGAGTTAGAAGTTATGGATTTGTGTTTAGAGTTTTGCAAAAAAAGGCATAATTTCAAGAAATGTTTAAGCAAGAAAAACTGTAATACAAATTTAATAAATTAAATATAGTACATTTAAAATAAGTTAGTAACAGTTACTTGGTTGTTACCCTTGATGTGTTTAATCTATTTTAGGTATTTAAGCGAAATTTACTTAAAATAATTTAGTATTACAGTTTTTCTGAATTGCTAAAACACATTTCTTGAAACCATCACTCATTTTCTCAAAACCTTAAACACAAATCCAAATACTCAAACTAAATTCACGAAACCTCAAACCATCAAAATCAAACAATCACTGCAAAATAATTTCACTTGCACTCAAAATTAAACGGTGCTCTCAGATTACACACACGAGTCAATAAAATAAACACCACAGAGCATTCATTACACTACAGAGAAAAATTGAGAACACAGCATCCAGAACATTGCAGAAAAACAGTATATTGTAGTGCTGTGTTCAAAATATCGATACGACGATGTATTAAAGGCTATTGTTCACTTACATCTATTTTTATTACCACAAAAAATTAATTATAATTATAGGGCACTATGAAATCCGTTTTATTTCCAAATTCAGTTTTTTTTCCCATTCTATACTCTGTATTATGTTTTTATGTATGTTTTAATGGTTAAATTAAATTTTAAATTCTGTTTTCCGTTATTTTCTGGATTCAATTTTAATGGTTCCATTAGATTTTAATAATCAAAAGCATCTCCAATTAATTGATTTTATTTAAAAAAAAAAAACTTTTTTCTTCATAAATACTGCACATTTACATTTTTCTCCTAAATCAATTCTGGTAAATACAATTTCTGATAAATACTCCTTTAAAAAGTGTTTTTTTTATTATTATAATGTTATTAGTAGTAGACTAGAACACGTGGATATGTTGTCATTCTTACACTATAATACTGAACACAACCGCGGATGATTCATTTTCCACTCAAGTCGAGTCTGGGGTGTGCGATACAGCATCGTCTGCGCTAATAGTGTTGTTGTAATGATGTGCAATCGGACATTATCAAGTAAGCTATATCACCAAATCACACACAGAGTGCACACACGCTGATTTATTAGTCTATTAAAACTCAAAATTCCAGGCATTCTAAATTGTAGATAGCAAAAATGCTTCTGTATACTTTTTATATTTATATCATTTAATATAGTTAAATTAATCTATATCACACAGAGAGTAAACGAATATAGTTCCAAACAAAGATCACAGCACTGTTTTGCGTCTGAGCAAAGGATGGTGTTTACTTATTGAATGAATCAGCTCTTTGAACGAATCGCTTGAATAAATGATTCAGTGATTCACTCATTAACACGGTCAAATGCTTTGTTCCTGAATGAATCAGTCGTTTGAATGAATCGGTTGAATAAATGATTCAGTGATTCACTCATTAACACAGTCAAATAGTCTCTGGCGGTTTTAATTTCAAATTTCGACTATTTTTTATGTTTTAAAATAATTTCAAATAACAGTATTCAGCGTTTTATGTTAAAAACTAAACATTATTTATTCATCTGTGACTGCAGGTTAAATGCTTCGTCAACTCTGAAATAGGCCTACATTAATCTGTGTAAATACATCTAAATTCTATTTCAGATGCAGATTCCAGAAATGTTTTCTTATGTTGGAATGAAAGACACTAAGTACAGTGCTTCTTATTCTTACCAAAAAATGCAAAATGGAAGAAAGAGTTAAAACTGAACACAATCTTGTTACTCAAGCTGTGTATGAACATTTTATATGTATGTTATATTATTTATTTGCTTCTTTTGCATTTTGCATTTACTTGTACTTTTACTTTCAATACTTAAGTACATTTAAGATGTATAAAATACTTTTCGTACTTAAGTACAATAAATATCACATACTTTAAGACTTTTATTCAAGTAATATTCTAAATGGTGACTTCAACTTCTACCAAAGTCATTTTCTGGTAGGATGTCTGTACTTTTTCTTGAGTATGGCTTTCAGGTACTTTATATACCATGATCACAAGTAATGTTGTCTTTTTTGCTAGACAAAGAGAAAAAACCCTCTGGTCTGACAGTTCCAGCCTTGATAACACTCTCTGAACCTTACTCTTCCTCCTCATTCTTCACTTCTTACATGTACTCTTCCTCCTCTCCTTCTCAGATTGTTTCCATCTATTGTTCGTATCATCATTCAGTCACCTGTGCCACTTATGCACTCTGAACTGGCTCATATTTTGTACAGCTGGTTTGATCACATCATTAGAAACAAGTGAGAACAATTTTGAATCGTTGTGTGTAAACGATGACAAATGGGCTTTAGTTGTTTAACTTCTGCCGCTTGTGTTTAGCATTTTGCCGCACAAATGCATCACAGTGTGATAAGTGTTTAAGTGAATGAGAATGTGTTTAGAGTTTTGCAAAAAGAGTGCATGAGATTTGCAAATAGAGCCTAACTGCCTGAACGTGTTTAAGGTTTAGCAGAAAGAGTGCTTTATTTGACAAATTGGTTTAAGCTAGTGAGAATTTGGTTCAGAGATTGGGGTTTAGTGTTTTAGCAATTCAGAAAAACAAACAAAAATAATAATAATAACAATTTTTTTTTTTTTAAGTTTCCAAATAGCTGAGTTTTAACAGTGTGTTTTGTTGACATTTATACACGGTTAGGACTCCCTGTGCTATTACAGTTTTTTACAATTGCTTAAGCACAATTTTAAAAACAAGGCTCATTCTGTCAGCACACAACACACAATTCACAGATCAACAGACACAAGTAGCAGAACACCTCAGACCTTTTGCAAAATGAAACACTTTCCATTAATTTAACAAAACCCAACTTTGACACTGTATGGAACACACATGGTTCATACATTCTGATTCTGTTTGATTCATTTACACACTGCTGTGCTCAATCTTAAACACTTGTAACTTTTATAGTTTTCTAATGATATAGTCTGGGTTTGATTTTTTTAAGTAAAGTACATGAATATATTGACAAAAACACACACACAAGACCAGTACTGTACATTGATGAAAATATTTATTTCTTACCGCATTGTAAAAGCATTCAATACATCCATGCCTTTCCAAAGGTTGCATTTTGCACTGGAAACCAGAACATATTCTAAATACAATATAGTACACAAACAAAAACGTGGATACAAAACAAAATATATATATATAGTGTGACGAGCGTCCCGAAGCTGCATCAGCATCGCCCTGGAAACAAGCGAGGAACACCTGGCCGTCCTCATCACAGGCTGATCGGTCACAGCTGCAGCTCATCAGGCGGCGGCCACATAAGCCACGCAAGCCCTGCCATCTGGGAGACTTCTCCATGAGACTGAGCACTAACTCGCCCTCTCATTTCTCCCACAGACAGCAGCGTGTGACCGACCAGCCCCACAGGAGCACTGCACGGACCCTCTGCACTGGGAAGACGGAAGAGAGCACTCACGGCACCGGAGCACCTACCTGGACCTTTCTCCCTACCACCCTCCTCACTAATAAATCCACCCTCCGGGGTATTGATTAAGATTTCCTTGTCATGTGATTCTTCACCCCGTTACTATATATATATATATATTAGGGGTGTAACGGTATTCGTACCGAATCGTTTCGGTACGCGTAGCATTTAATTTACCTCAGCAAGTCATCAGTGTCCACAGCTCGTTAGTTTACTAGAGAAATTAAGTCTAGAGAGAAGCATTTTGCGAAATATTACACCATATACTCATATTTTACTAAACCTGTTAGTCTTAATTACTTAATGTACAATATGTTTAAATTAATCTGTTATGAAATGTGCTATGACAGCCATTGTGTAATTGAATATATTTTAACAAATAGCTTAGAAATTGTATTATTTATGTTAATTTAAAAACGGCATTATGTGCAATTTACATGTTTGCATACAATTTTTTTTTAAGTTGAGTGTTGATCATCTATTTAAAAATAAATAGCAATTCAATTTAAGTTTGGGTTAAGTTGTTAGGCCTAATTGTAACCTTATAATGTAAAAGGGCTCCCTATAGTTTTAAGCATAAGCTGAGGTAGATTTTTATCAGAAAATTTAAACTCTAACTGAATGTATTTAAAGAAAGAGCAACTTGTTCAGTAAACCATTAAAAAAAAATAAATAATAATTTTTCCCCCTGCTGTACCGAAATCATACCGAACCGTGACGTTAAAACCGAGGTATGTACCGAACTGTCATATTTGTGTACCGTTACACCCCTAATATATATATATATATATAGAGAGAGAGAGAGAGAGAGAGAGAAAAAAACAACCTAAGCATCATCTCTTCACCTAGCTGGATCTGGCCATAGCATTTTATCCACATCACAGGCGATGTCCTCTCTCGCAAGACAGCGAGGGAAGAATCTTCTTGAATGGCGAATCCATCCTTGCACAGACCCTGCATCAATTAGGTCACAGGCCTCCTCCATGGCTTGAATGAGGGGTATCCTGACATAGGGCTGGAGATCGTAAACCTTCCACTGCCATGCCGAAAAAAACAACAACTCTTCAATGGTTTTGAGGAAGGGAGAGTATGGTGGGAGGTATTGGAGTGAAAACTGTGGATGATCGTGAAACCAGTTTTGGACCAGAGCAGATTGGTAGAAAGATACGTTGTCCCAGATGACAAAGTATATCATCTGCTCTCCATCTATTTTTTCTTCTGCTGTGACAATGTTGTGAAGTCTGTCTAAAAATGTGAGAATGTGGGCCGTTGTAAGAACCTAACTTGGCATGGTGGTGGAGGACCCCATTCTGCGTGATTGCAGCACACATTGTGATGTTGCCTCCACGTTGGCACAGGACATTCAAAATAGCTCTATGGCCAATGATGTTTCTCCCTCTTCTTACTTTAGTCAGGTTAAACCCAGCCTCATCTATGAAGATAAGTTCATGTGGGATTGGATCAGCATCAATTAGCAAAACTCTCTGAAAAAAAAAGAGAGAGAACATGTAAAAAGGTTCCATGCGCAGTGGACAATACTGAAGTGTACATTACTTACCTCCACATATTAATGCCATAGGTCTTTCACTCTTTCAGAATTTCTTTCAAATGGCACTCGGTAGAGTTGTTTCATCTGTATGTGATGCTTTTTAAGGATTCGCCCCACGTGTTGATAGAGAGACCTGATGGACATTATTGAAAACTATGTGGTTATTCAGGATGTTTGTCTGAATTTCTCTGAGACGTATCGCATTATTGGCCAAAACCATGTTTATGATAGCTCTCTATTGTTCCTCTGTGAATATGGGGCCCCTTCCTCCTCTACGTTCTTGACCCTCAATCCTATGTAGATCAATCAAAACATGTTACAGTAAATGTCACAAGACAGCACACAAGACATTGTCTCAAACATGGAACACAGTGAATGGTACCAAATAGTACTGATGGAGGTCATATAGTAGGCTATATTGTACTGTAAAGCAGAGAAAAGTTGTTTTTTACCTGTGCTCTTGTCGAAATATACAAATTACAGTAGCAACAGTATATTTTATTTATTTAGTCATTTAGCAGACGCTTTTATCCAAAGCGACTTACAAATGAGGACAACAGAAGCAATCAATTGTAGTATTAAAACAACTAAAAACACATCCAAAACTAAAAGCTAAAACTTTATAAATACTACACAACTTACTTACACATAGTAAGAAATGGTTATAAAAACTGAAACAGAAGTGAAACAAGTAGTAGGAAAGAGGAGAAATAAAAAGCGATACTTATCCTTTGCCGGTGTCCCTGCCCGGTGGAGTCGCACGGTAGAGTCGATGGTCTTTACACTCTTTGGCCTTCACACGACGGCTGCCGCGACCGCTGCTGCGGTTAACAAAGCTTTTTTATACCCGTCTAACAAAATACTAAATTAATTCAGCTGGACACACTTTCCTTATTTTTTCACAACTAATGGCCAAGCAAGCGCAGACACTGACAAGATACGCGATACAAAACGAGACCAAACGCGATATCAGCACCTCTCCACACAGTATATCTGCTGAGGTTGGGCTGAACTCTCTGTCCAGCCTTTCTCAATCTCAACCCATGGTTTACAACATGGTCAACCAAGGTTGCTCGAATAGCATCTGATAAATTTGGTCCCCGTCTTCTTTGTCCACACCCTCCAGGTCTACCTCTTCCTCCCCCTCATCCTCTCTCTACCCCCCTTCCTCCATGGGCTGCCCCTCTCATCCTAACTCTTCCTCTTCCTGCTACATTGCCTTACATTTTTGTTGAAGACAGGTAAACTCACCTGTTGCCTTTTTTATAGTGCTTACACCTGATCTTTGAGTTTACAGTTAAGCACCTAAGGGTCTGTACACCTGACGGCCATGTTTAATCAATTGGTTTATAGGGGTGGTATTTTGGAAAACAGTGTCTTGAAATGGCAAAGAAGTGACATTATGTTAGATTTCTGTGTCTAATGTAGAGAAGTGTGTTTAGTGTTTTGCAAAACAATGTGTGTAGTGTTTTGCAAAAAGTGTGAGGCTGAGAATGTGCTCATACTTGTGCAGATCTGGGCTGAGGTTTTGCTCCTCGAGTGTAAGGTTTTAGTAACTGTGTTATTTTCAATTTTAGTGTGTAAGCAATCGTAAAAAACTGTAAAGGCTATTGTTTAAGGGAATACATTTGTGTCACTTTTGGTGAGAAATAGATTATGCATTATCTCAGGCCCTTTGGGTGTACTAGTCCATCTCAGCATTCGTTAAGGCAAGACCCTGTAGACCTGCTGGGTTATGCTCTGCAATGTGTGCCCAGTAACTCTGACAGGTCATTATTGGCCATCATGCTGAGTGACGGACTGCAAGGACCTAGCTTGCATTAATTTCTTTTGCCATTATTGAGGAAAAGAAGCAGCTTTTCTCTCTCTCTCTCTCTCTCTCTCTCTCTCTCTCTCTCAATGCCCCTATAAATGGTCTTATTTTTACGATTTAGTTTTAATACAAATGATGCGTGTGCTAAGTGAGTGACCATCAAAGATCACAACAGAATTGCGCGCGGACTCTCTCTCTCTCTCTCTCTCTCTCTCTCTCTCTCTCTTACTTTCAGGCTTCATCAGAATGATCAGAGAGAAGTGAAAAGAAGTACACTGTGTTCAGAGTATCATAAGGATTTGTACTGACGTGTGAGATACAACTGCAACCAATTACTGGACACACAGCTTATTTTAAAGAAGTTAGAGTTAAAGGTGACATATCATGGAAATCTGACTTTTCCAGTTGCACTGTTTCTAGATTTGGACCAGTGACCAGAAGATTAGACTCGCTCAAGAGACAGTCAACAAGGGGAAAGGCAATGGCGACAACATTGGCTGCGTTAGAAACAGGTAAGATGTATTTGGGGAAAATAATGAATACAAATAAAATAAAGCATTGAAATTTAAAACCAAAAACCCACAGGGCAACAACAAGTCACGATGTAACGTCCTTAGAGGACCACTTTGCCCAACTGGTCGGACAGTGTACACCGGTAAGTCTCCCGCTCTCTTGACTACTACTTGGACACCTTGCTCCCACTTGTCAGCGAGCTTATGCTTCCCTCGCAACCTAACATTGCACACAAGGATTCTGTCACCCTCCTCCAAAGTAGAAACAACCATGCGTTCATCGAACCTTCTTTTGTTACACTCTGCTAATTTAGCAGCATTCTTCTTGGCTATCTCATAGCTCTCTCGCAACCGGTCTTTCAAATTCCTCACGTATTGAGAGTGAGACTTGGCTGGAGCTTCTGCTGGCAACCCAAAAGCTAAATCTTCCGGCAAGCGGGGGAGTCGCCCAAACATGAGCTCATAAAGAGCATACCCAGTTGTATCGTTGCGCGTACAATTGTATGTGTGTACTAGAGACTTCACAAACTCCTTCCACCTGGACTTTTTCTCGTTTTCTAAAGTTCCCAGCATCTGGAGAAGTGTCCGGTTGAAATGCTCTACCGGGTTACCCCTGGGGTGGTAAGGCATGGTACGATTCTTATGAATACCCGCAACATGACACAACTCCTTGATTGTGTGGGATTCTAAATCGGGCCCTTGGTCACTATGTAGTTTCTCAGGAAACCCATAGTGTACCAAGAAATTTTCCCACAGACATTTTGCGACCATACGAGCTGTTTGGTTCTGAGTCGGTATCGCCACGGCGTATTTCGTGAAATGGTCTGTGATAACCAATATGTTCTTGGTATTGCTGTGGTCCGGCTCTAACGACAAAAAGTCCATGCAGACCAACTCCAAAGGCCTACTGGTTTGAATGTTGACCAGAGGAGCTGCTCTGTCTGGAGGCGTTTTTCTGCGCACGTCAGCGTTCACAGGTCTTGATCTTATTTTCAACAGTTTGGGACATTTTGGGCCAAAAGAATCTCGACCTTACTAAGTCCAGAGTTCTCTCAATACCCAAGTGCCCCATATCATCGTGGAGACTGCGCAACACCATTTCCCTTAGCCCAGCTGGTAGCACTAGCTGATAGTGAGAGTCCTCATGCTCCTGCCTCTTCCTATACAGCACCCCATTCTTCAGCTCAAGTCGACTCCACTCTCTCAACCACAATACTATGTCAGGTGGCTGGCCCCTCAGGGTACTTGGCCTAGTCCCACTTTTCATCCACTCAATTATCACTTTAAGCTCTGGATCTTTCCCTTGCCATTCTACTAATGCGGCTTCTGAGAGATGAAGGAGATCAGGAAGACCATGCTCAATCTCGTGCTGAAACTCATTTGGCAAGGCGTCAACAAAATGAGTGAGAGACTCAACCAATGTAATAGAAGGGTGTGCCAGACCAGGGCCTTTGGGCAAACCAATCACCTCATGCCTCTCACAAATGGCTTTCACAACATCTGCCACGAGAACATCAGACCCAATCCCAGGCTCCGCAAGGTGGTGGAGTGTAAACTGCTTGATCCTTTCTCTTTCTTTCTGAGAGATTAGATCATCCAAGGGCTCACCATGCGGACGCCGGGAAAGACCGTCTGCATCCTGATTTTGACTTCCTGCTCTGTACTGAAGCTTAAATGTATAAGTCGACAAGCTAGACAACCAGCGGTAGCTGGTTGTATCAAGCTTTGCAGAAGTCAAAATGTATGTCAGGGGATTACTGTCTGTAATGACAGTGAAGTCTGCGCCATACAAATAATCACTGAACTTGGCTGTGACAGCCCACTTTAATGCCAAAAATTCAAGCTTATGTGCGGGATATTTTGCCTCACTCTTTGTCAGTCCTCTACTGGCGAACACTATTACCCGCATCTGCCCGTCCTGCTCCTGGTACAATGCCGCACCAAGGCCCGTCGTACTGGCATTGGTGTGAAGTGTATACGGGAGCTTGGGGTCAGCAAAACCCAGGACAGGAGAAGAGGTCAGCTTAGAAATGATGGCATCAAAGGCATTCTGACATGCAATAGTCTACCGTTCACCGAACTGCTCTTTGGTATTGAAGTACTCGCCCCCCTCTCGTTTCCCACTGCGGCCCCTACGAAGTGGAGGTTACCCTTCAGTGAGTCCCGTGAGAGGTTTGACTATCTTCGAGTAGTCACACACAAACCTTCTGTAGTACCCCGCAAAACCTAAGAAAGCTCTCAGCTCTTTCAAATTTGTGGGTCTTGGCCAAGTTTTTAGAGCTTCAATCTTAGCCGGGTCAGTCTTTACCCCATCCCTCGAGACAACATGCCCCAAATATTTGACTGACGTCTGAAAGAAACTGCATTTTTCAGGCGATAACTTCAACCCGTACTCTTTGAGCCGATTGAGTACCTGTACTAACCGCGACTCATGCTCTTCCAAGGTCTTTGAAAAGACTATCAGGTCGTCAATAAAGACTAGCACCTGTTTCCTGTGGAGATCACCCATGCACCGCTCCATTAATCTCTGGAACGTACTTGGCGCATTTGTGATTCCCTGGGGCATTCTATTGAATTCCCAGAATCCAAGAGGGCATACGAAGGCAGTCTTGCACTTATCGGCCTCATCCATTTCAATCTGGTAGAACCCAGACTTTAAATCAAGCACTAAGAACCACTTTGAGCCCGTAAGTACAGAAAATACTTCTTCTAGATTGGGCAGAGCGTATGCATCTTTGATCGTCTGGGAATTCAACTTCCGAAAGTTGATACAGAGCCGTACTGAGTCATCTTTCTTTCGGACTACCATTATGGGCGAAGAAAATGGGGACTCTGACTCACGAATAACTCCAGCAGTCATTAGTTCCTGAAGATGCTTTCGAACAGCATCGATGTCTTGGGGGTGAATCGGACGTGCCCTATGCTTAAAGGGTGTCTCGTCAGTTAGTCTGATTTGATGTTTTACCTGACCTGTACAGCCATAGTCAAGATCATGTAAAGAGAAGACCTCAGGCATGGAATTTAACAGGTTTGATATCCGCACCCTCCAGTCTGAAGACAAAGGAGAGTCCCCGAAATCAAAGGTAAGGTTAGCATGGGTAGGTACTGGTGATTCATCTTCGTTTGAATTCTGGGCTGTTTTCTCTATAATCCTCTGTAGAGCATGGATCTCAGCAAGTATAGCTTTGGGGGGGATAATTATGTCTGTTTGAGTACCATTTTTAACCAAAACTGACAGCTGAGAAGAGCGTCTAGAAGGCAAAGTGTGCACACAGCTTGCAACTAGGAGACCGCTTGGGAAGGGGGCCGACGGTGGCTCAAGAGTTACCCACTTCTCCATACAAGGTTCCCAAAGTTGAACATAGCCATTCAGAACCACTGTGCTCCCGGCAGGCACAACTTCAGGGAGATTTCCTATCAGCTTCACATGCCCCAATGCTTCACTGCTAGTTTGCCTCCACCTTGCTTCAAGGACTTTAAGCACTGCCTGATATCCATGGAGGCCCGAACAAGGGTTACTTTCATTCTCCCTAATGCAATGGCTGTAAAGCACATCCAGGGAGTTGGTACCGACATTAACTTGTGACAGACTCTTTAGATCCGGAACTACAAAAGCTAAAGTGGGGACTTCGACTTCAACGCCTACAAACTCACCTCCAACAAATTTTCTAACGACCTCAGTGGAAGATCAGACAGATAAGCGTCATAGAACGACTGGGTAACCGTAGTAACCTGGGCCCCCGTGTCTAGGAGACAATCTACCTCTTTTCCACTGATAATGATCTGTGCAGTGCACTTTACTCCTACTAACCCCTTCGGGAGGCTCCTTAAAGATGACTTATGTTGACTGCTCATGACAGGCACTGGCCTATAACATTTAGGGTGGCTACTTTTACACCTTGTCTCCGTATGCCCTGCTATGGAGACTTCCCTTAGTTTAAAGGCAAAGAAAAATTCCGGAAATGAAAATAACGGAAATGAGCGAGAAGGGAGTGCACTGTTTCTAGATTTGGACCAGTGACCAGAAGATTAGACTCGCTCAAGATACAGTATCAACAAGGGGAAAGGCAATGGCGACAACACTAGCTGCGTTAAGGCTGATTTATACTTCTGCGTCGGACCTACGCCATAGGCTATGCGTCAGTTTTAATTTATACTTCTGCGTCGTTGTCCGCGTCAACGTGCAGTACACATGCAAACCGCTAGTCAGCAGTGTCCACGGGCATGTTGCTGGTGTAACCCGCAGTACCACGGCAAAAGCCGAAGAAGAAGCGGCTCGTCGGAGAAGCATTATAGCCGTGACGGCGGCAAATAAATATCAAATCATTAAATCATTATTTAAAACTACAAAAAGGAGACAACAACGGAACAGGAGATGATGGCATTCTTTCAATCTGCACAAGGACTTGTACCACGGCAGATCAACATTGTTTGTTGCGGACAACTACTGATGTATAATGCTATGTAGTATAATAAATGATAAGACACTTGTTCTTTGCTTTGTTTTATTTTATATAAGAAGGTGTAACATTAAAATATATTAAAGTGCACATAAACACACATAAAACTCAAGTACATATGGAGGGAGGGGTTCTTGCAGACCAATCACAGCGCTTGCGGTCCGTGTAGAATTGACGCGCTGTTAGATTTTTGGAGAGATGCACGTCAGGCTACGGCGTATGGGTGTGCGTCTATGCGTAAGCTACGCCGTAGGTCCGACGCAGAAGTATAAATCAGCCTTTAGAAACAGGTAAGATGTATTTGGGGAAAATAATGAATACAAATAAAATAAAGCATTGGAATTTAAAACAGCATCACAACATGACACAAAATAAAAGTAATGGCAAAAATTAAAATAAAGACTTGTTCCAAAAAAATTACATTTTACCTTATTGTAACCCCTTATATATATATTTATATTTTCTATTTATTTTTGTGACTATTATTGATTGTTTATCTCTTTTTTTACCTATTTAGATTCAAGCTAATAAAGTTAATTGACCCTTACTCGGCTAATATGTGTATAAAATTTATTTTCACCTATTTATTCAATTAGTTTCTAATTGGCTTATTTGATGTAAAGAATGACTTTAAATTTGAATACAATTCTTCCAAATGATAACCCTTTGAAATACCTTTTTCACCCTTGTTTTCCAGAAAAAAGAAATATATATTTATATATATAACCAAATAATTAGATGAAATAAAATACAGTAGAATTTAAAATAAAAAAAAACAACAATAGAAAAATGAAAATCACAACAAATCAAATTAACTGCTCACAATAGCAGACTCAATATGAATTAGGATTCCACTAAATCTCAGTTCCAATTCAATGCTGCTTACACGAGATCCTTCTTCCGCAATTGAATTTCTGAGCAACACAGTTCAGTCAGAAAGGGAGGAAAACATACACACAATCCTACCACTCGGTTGATTCCTTGATCCACAAAGCTCGGTCCTTATATGGTCATGGCTCGCCAGTTCCTGCACGCAATGACAATTTTAACGCGAAGCAGGGACAGTTCAAGTTGAAAATCTTCCCCAGAAATCGGTTGGTGTCCAGGAAACGTGCAGCATCCAACTCAGGAAATGATGAAAAAGTAGAAAACAAAGAAAACGAGAAAGGACAAAAAAGGGAAAAAAGAAAAGACTCAGCCAAGAGAATTCGATTTTTTCAGTTATGAAATTTCCAGAAAGGCAAAATTTCAACTTCTGGTCTGTATCTTCCCCATAGCATTCACGCTAGCATTCACCCGTGGTCATTGACTAATTACGTTCAATCCACACTTTTATCTCAAAATCTTATTTATCATTTATTTATCTGATACAACTGTTCGTTTGTTCGTTCAAATTAAATTTTTTCTCTTCTTTTTCAGGATCGCATCAGCTGCTTCTCTCTTGGAAAAAAGTGTTGCATCATCCCTGTTGCTCCACCCTAACCCTAACTTTCCACTCGTCTAATTGGACCAATCTTCAACTTATTAAATTAAATAACTTTTCTAAATGAGTTTTTAATTGAACTTTATACACTTCCTTTTTTTCTCTTTACAGATATTAATAAAATAAAATACTGTTTTACACAATCATAAACGTTGCAGGTTTTGTTTTTCAGCAACAGGGTTTCTAGTAATCTGGGTTATAAACTCGGGTGTTTTTAACGTAAACTTGTGTGTGAATGAGAATTTAGTTTAGTACTCACATGCTGTGACAGCAGCTTTCTGTCCGTGTGCTTCAGATGTGTGCGCTCAGAAAACCTTATATCTGAAGTTTAAACTCAGATGGTTTAAAACGCATGATTTCAACGCGATAAACATGATAATCAGAACCAAAACAGATGTTTTTAGCAGATACCAGCTGTAAAGGCGCAGCTCTATTCTGGAAAAGGGGGCGGGGAGCAGCAGCTCATTTGCATTTAAAGACGCAGGCCCGAAAAACAGCTTGTTTCTGCTTCCACTCAAAATAGGCATTTTCAAATTTATATAATACATGATCTGTGGAGTATTTTGAGCTGAAACTTCACAGACACATTCTGGGGACACCAGAGACTTATATTACATATTGTAAAAAGGGGCATAATATGTCACCTTTAAGTGTGATCGTTGGACCTTCACAATTTATATGAATATATTTAGATGTAATTTTTATTCTTTACATCTTTATTTATTTTTACTCTTTTTATGTATCATTGTACTGCTTTTAAAGTATATAGGGTGAATGGAATTTGGAATTTTACGCAGGGAAACTAAAATAGTTCTTAATGATGAATAATATACTCGAAAGTATAAATATTCTAAAGATAAACTGGAAATGCACTTTTTGCAACTGGAGCCAACAGGATGAAACTGTGTAAAAAAAAATGACAGTAGATATAACTTTTCTGCTGCTTGTTTGTTTAAATAACATTATTTAAAGTTTGGAGTCAGTGTGAATGGCCATAAATGGGTCTTCTTCCTGGGTGCTGATTTTGAAGGTAACACGTCCATCTCCTCCAACTACCACCTGTTTCCCAGTACATCTGCCATTTTCCTTCTGACCAGAGATCACATCACAGTAGGTGCCTCCTGGTAGACTGGTGTTTAGGGTCGCGTTCAGCTCCCTAAAGCACAAGTGAATATTATAGATTATATACTGTTGATAACAGTGACTGTAGCTATATACACAGCACATACATACACAGGCTTGTTTTAAATACAGTATATGTCACAATAGAAATACGAACTAAAAACCTTTCTCATATTGAAAGAACAAATTCTTACCAGTCATCGTTGTTAATGACAAGGAACCCTTTATTACCACAGCTGAAAGAGATCTGGTTGCTTCCATTGTCCCACCAGTTAGAGAATGCCTGTCCATTTACAACATTACGGAAGGCCACCATGTTTCTGTGGAGTAAGGTTTGTTTTTATTGTACATTCCCTATAATGCTTATTCTCAGATTCATAGACGTGCAAAAGCTTGGAGTCAGATTTCTCTTATGCATCAAGGCTGCTTTTATTTGATAAAAAATACAGTAAAAACAGTAATATTGTTAACTATTTTTACAATTTAAAATTAATGTTTTTTATTTAAAAATATATCTTCACATTTATTTTTGTGACGGCAAAGATTAATTGTAAATATTTGCTTTTTAAATTTTAAAGATTTTTATTTTAAATAGAAGTCGTATGACACATTAATGTCTTCACTGTCACTGTTGATAAATTTAATGCATCCTTGCTGAATAAAAGTATATATTTTAAAATAATATTTAAATTATAAGTAAATAATAATAATAAAAATCTTATTGACCCCAAAATTTTTATTAGTGTAAGGCATTTTTGCAATGAAACTGTAGGACAGAACTCACTTGATCTGACGCCATCTGTGCTCACAAACCCAGCCATCACCACAGGTAGAGTCAGGGTTGATGGGAACAGGTTTAGTGGATCCATCACCATTGCTGGGGGGTCACTGCCAGTCATTTTGGTCCTGAGTAACGAGAAAGTGAGCAATTATTAAGAGAAAAAAAAAACAGATTAGCATTTATTTTCTCACTTGACTGAGCTTGATCATCTACCTGTCCATTCACAATGTTGCGGTCCCACTGGTAGCTGGACATTACTCTGGTAAATCCATACGGGTGGGCCAACATAAAGGCTACAGCCATTTTGTAAAGCCTAGAAAGAGGAGGAATTCAGAAGAAAGGAAATGTTTTTTTCTTTTTCATTTGCCAAGCATATGCTGTTAAAGCACCAAGCATTTGCTGTAAATTGAAATAAGTTGAATTTGCACCTGGCATCCTAGAATGTCACAATAGATGCTCCTGCACCATGTCCTCTCTGGTTATCGTGGTTGTCAACAAAGACCAGAGCTTTATCAGAAGACATGAAGCCCCAACCCTCACCCCAGTTCCTGAAACAAAAAGCAGTTCATCTCTCAATTTTTAGTTGCAAGAAACAATAAATACAACAGAGTGACAAAACAGAGCTAAAACCCTTGGAAAATGTTTAAGTGAACAATAAGGTTCACATATTTATGCAATATTACACACAAAATCAACTTCTTGTTCTGTTTTATTGTTCAGAAGTTAGCATGGAGTAACTTCTGCTTCATCTTACTTAATCTATTTTTGTTACACTATTGTAAATATTTCCAATTACTGTAGAACTGTTGTGTGTCTCTGGGCAACAACAGTGGTGCTTCATTCATGCTTCATGGTAAATGACTCAATTTCTCACTCATAAAAACAGTCACTTGTTTCATTTCTGAAAGAATCAGTGTTTCAAATGAATCGGCTGAGTGAATGATTCAATTGTTTACTCATAAAAACACTTTTCACTTGTTTGGTTCCTAGATGAATAAGTTTTTTGAACAAATGGGGTGAGTGAATAATTCAATTGCTTAATCATAAAACTTGTTTCTGAATGAATCTGTATTTCAAAACAAATTATCAATGATTCAATTGCTCACTCATAAAAAGAGTTGTTTGTTCCAGAATGAATATATATGTTGAATATGTATTTTGAATAAATCAGTTAATTCAGTGACTCACTCATACAGTTACCTGACACCACCTAACAACGGCGTTACATTGTACCACTAATATAATTCAACAGTTTGTCTGGAATGTGCAAACACAGACAGGTGGAGTAATAAAAACAGTGAAAAGTCCCAGTGCTGTTGGACTGTACATCAGCTTGTAACGCTGTTTGACCAATCAAATTTGATGACAGAATAACCATTGTATAAATAATAGTAACGCAAATCCACAACTTTACTTACTTGACAAAGGAAAGTTTTTCTCCATTCCATTTGCGGATGACATTGCCCAGCTTGGCACCATACTTGAACTCAGTCACCCTTCCAATTCCAGTGTATTCGCCTGATGTAATGGGCTCCCCACCGAGATCAATAACCTAATAACATACCCAAGTGACTAATACATATTCTGTCACCTTTATATATTTCTTTGGAAATGAATAGAAATACCTCTTGAAAGATAAAAGGTCTGGCACCAGATGGAAACCACTTTGTGTTCAGATTATTAAGACGGCCATAGACAACAGAAAGATCACCGGGTCACATGTGTTTGCAGGCGTCCACTCTGAACCCAGCCACTCCCATGTCAATCAGCTTGTTCATGAAGCTAGCCACCTTACCACGCACATAGTCCTTCTCCAAAGCCAAGTCCAGAAGACCAACCAGATGACAGTTTCTCACCTGCCATCATTACAGTGCTCAGATTTGTAATAAGAAAATAGCACTGCACAATAAATCAATGGTTAAAATTAATACTTTGACATGATTTCATCTCATACTTGATATCCTGGTAGTTCTCAGTGTTTCCACTGCCAGTGTTGCATTTGCCGTCATTGAAGTCCAAGTTGGAGTAAGGAACTGTGGGGAAGTCCTTCTTGTTGGCATCAAAATATGAACCACAACTTGAGTGGGTACCGGCTCCACCACCTGCTCCACACATGTGGTTAATGACTGCATCAACATAGATGATCACCCACAAAACAAACATAAGTATATGAATTTTTACACAGGAAAAATAAAGCAATACACCAGTTGTACTCTGTTTGTCATTTATATTTACCCCAACATTGTTGCACCAAGTGATCATGTCTCTCAGCTCATTTTCATTTCCTGATCTGGAACACAGATTGTAACCGATTGGCTGATATCTCTGCCACCAAGGGTGCCAGGGGTTTGTGACAACAATGCTTTCACTTGGAGGGGAGATCTGAAATAGGAAATCAATATTTTGTTATTACTATTATACCTTTTTTCTCATAAAGCACATAAAATTATAAACTCACATTTATATATATATAATATATATATATATAAATTATTTTCACACATGAAAATATGCTAATAAAACAAAAGCCTTCCAATATATCACCAATAAAATAATAAAATAAATTTTGGGGGGTGTTTAATGAAACCAGCATAAATTCACTCTAGGTACTGGTTCTAGGCATGGAAACAATTTAACCCTCTACCGCATGGTGTAGCCATATGGCAACATACTCTTTGTGTTCATTTCCTTGCCACTGTCTCTTTAAGAGAACATTCTCGTTTTTTTTGTTGGAAAGAGAAGACCTTAATAAGGTGTCAATTATAAGTAAGTACTGTGTTAAAGCTTATAATAGCACCAATTGAATCAACACAAACAACATTTCTGAGGAAAAATATTAATTATAAGTAAGCTTACACTTATTCTAAGTTAGATCCACTATTGTATGCTGTTGCCGTATGGCAACATATCATAAAGTACCTTAAAATAATATTTTTTTCCAATTTTTTTTTTACAGCACTTCAAGTTAAGCCATTCTTAGAAAAGAAAAAGATTCAAATATTTTTTTCTATAGGTCTATCATAATGCGTGCGGTAGAGGGTCAAACCATCTTTGTTTAACTTACTAGTGTCCTTCCAGATCTTATGTGGATATTGCTGAGACTACGTTCGCCTATAGCTGTCATAAATACTTAAAAACTGTAACCAAAATGTATACACAAACAAACCCAGTGTATTCATAATTTTGACAATAGAAGTGTCCTGTTGGTTTTGAGTGTAAAGGGCATCTTAAGTGAACAGAAGCTGACCAGATGATTCGGTGGCTGTGGAATTTATTTGTTTTTGATCATGTTCACAGTTCACAGTATGTTCACAGTTTTGCCCCTTTTTGATCCAACTTTCTGTCTTTGGCTGGCCTGATTCCCCTCAAACACACTGCCATAACAGTAGCCAAGAGAAGTTTCTGTCAGAATCACTGGCACTGGCGCTCAGTCTGGGACGAAAAAAAAGAGACTTACTTAGGACAGACAAGACAGCTTTACATAGTCTTCAATCTCTCTGCTCTGTACTTTTAAACTGCTTGGTTAGCAGTTCCTATAAATGTCTTTTCCAGTGGTTGTATTTGAATGCACAATTCTTTTTCACTTCTCTTTTGAATCTGGTCCCGCTCCCTCTTGGTAGAAGAGTAGAGTGCTAGAAATTTATCTTTAAATGGACATTTTGATCACTCTGTGTCTCGTTTTCCAAGCATCCCCTAACAGCATGATGAATGAATGGCCATCAAAAGAGGAATATTGATCTTGCATAATCTGGCACTGGCATGAAGGTCGCGGTCAGTCAGAGGCATGATAGGGCTGCCACCAAATCGTCATCTAAGATAACCTGAACATATGTGGTATTTCACAGCCACAACTATTGTGTTAACTCACTTAATTATGCTTTCAGTTTATCTATTTAAAACTGAATTCATTCTTAAGTAAACCCAGTGACTTTAAGTTTACATTTTCCTTTCTTAAGCAAGCCAAACCAAAAAAAAAAATAAAAAGATGACCAGCCATAAGAAAACATTTTCAAGTTTTTTTCAGTTTTAAGCATAAACCTCTCTAAATTGTGTAATATTTATGTTAAAAACAAGAAAAAAAATGCCAGTGATGTATGAAAAATACACTGAAAGATATGATCTCTTAAAACAAGTTTAAATATATCGACAACATTATTTTTCAAGTAAATGAATCTTGCCAAATTACAAGAAAAGTAGGGAAAAATATGCTATTTTTTCATTGATATTTAGAGAATATAAGTGAAATAATATGTTTTATAATACAAAATTTACTGCAGTCCATGGCCCTAAATCAAGTTTGATTTTTGTCTCTTTGTCGCTAAAAGCTTGGGCACCTCTGATCTACATTATTTAATTTGCTGTATATAAAAAACAAAAAAGCCAGTGTTATGTTAATTCCCATTTAGATAGGTAAGTAAACATGCATGCATTTTTGTATGTATATACCTACTTAACCATATTAAATTATTTTTTGGGAGCAAATTTGTACCCAGAAGTGAGCTAAATCTTACAAAACCTCCTAAAGCCTTCTTTTGAGGACATCCTCATTTGAAAACATGCTAAATGTTTTTGACCTTGTGGGGATTTTTTTTATTTTTAATTTTATTTTTTGAGGGGAAGAGTTAGGGTAAGGGGATAGAAAACACAGTTTGTACAGTTTAAAAACCATGTGTCCAGTGGTGTAGGCTACATCACATCTGTGCGCGCACACACAGAAAGGCGCAGCTCGTACAGCACGCGAGTACAAAAATTGAGTCTTCCTGAGCAAATACACACTTGACGAGTATCCATGTAAACACAGTCGGTTACGTCTTAATTTGTATCTTTGTATCTAATGGTCTCTGAGGGCCATCCCCTGAGGATGAAATCCTAGAACCGCCCCTACTGAAATCCCTGAATAAATATTTAGTCTATGAACATGGAGGCAAAACGTCCCAGGTTACGCATGTAACCATGGTTCCCTGAAGGGAACGAGACGCTGCGTCCGAAGACGCTATGGGTGACCCCATAGCGTGACCCCAGCGTGACCACGCTCTGAATCACATGTGTAATCAGTCCAATGGAAGGGCGAGACGTCACGGGCGGTTGACGTCATCGACCAGGAAGCTTAAAAGCACATGCGGCGGAGCCGGTATCAGCTTCTAGGAATTAAGCAAGCGCTGGCAGGGATGCCGGAAGTATGGCATGCGTAACCTGGGACATTCCCCTTCAGGAACTCGAGCTGCATCCGAAGATGCTATGGGAACGAGATGCCCACGCCACCAGACTGACAAATCTCTGCCTAGTGTATACTAGGACGAGAGAACAGAAGAGCCCGGAGTGGCTCGCATATCAAGGTCATAGAACCACACGAACGTTAGGGGCATGGACCATCCCGCAGCGTTGCAGATGTCCTGCATAGACACACCTGCCAGAAAGGCCTATGAGGCCGACATACTTCTCGTAGAACGAGCCTTGACTCCCATCGGCGAGTCCAGTGCAGGCGAGTCCAGAAAGGACAGAAAGCCTGCACTACGATAGGCTGTGGCGTGACAGAGGGAACTTTGGGGACATACCTTACTCGAGGGTAAAGAAATGCTTTGGCCATACAAGGCGCAAAGTCGAGATGAGAAGGGGCCACTGAAAGGGCCTGGAGATCCCCAACTCTCTTCAGAGAGGAAATAGCCTAGAAGAAAGGCAGTCTTAATTGTTAGATGTCGATCAGATATCTCTTCAATGGGCTCGAAAGGAGCTTTACAGAGAGCCTCTAACACCACAGCCAAATCCCACGGGGGAACACGGGACCGTACCGGGAGCCTCAGCCTCATCGCACTGCGGAGGTGTCTGTCCACTGACTGGCCACCAACTGGGGGGTGTCTGTCCACTGACTGGCCACCAACTGGGGCGTGGTAGGCCGCAATGGCCGCCACGTAAACTTTTAAGGTGGAGTGGGTCAACCCTGCTGACAGTGAGTGACCGGCCTTCTCTTACTCTCGCGACTGCAGTGAGGATTGACTCAAACCGAGCATGAGACAGACGTGCCTGCATCGTGGTCGAATCCCACACCACACCCAGATAAGCGGTTCTCTGTAATGGAGAAAGCACACTTTTCTTGGCGTTTAGTCTCAAACCTAGCTCCCCCATATGAGCAAGAACGACATCTCGATGTCGAACTGCCATCTGCTCCGATTGAGCTAAAATCAACCAATCGTCGATGTAATTCAGTATGCGGATGCCCTGGAGTCACAGCAGAGCCAGAGCAGCATCCACACACTTTGTAAAAGTGCAGGGTGAGAGTGCAAGTCCGAAAGGAAGAATACGATATTGGTAGGCTTCGCCCCCGAAAGCAAACCTCAGGAACTTCCTGTGAGTGGGAAGGATGGAGATGTGGAAGTATGCGTTTTTTAGATCTATCGTGACAAACCAGTCCTCGGACCTGATCTGAGACACGACTTGTTTGATAGTGAGCGTCTTGAACTTCAGTCGCATGACTGAGTGGTTCAACTGACGCAAATCTAAACTCGGACGCAATCCCCCATCCTTCTTTGGAACTATGAAGTACCGGCTGTAGATCCCGGATTCTTTCTCGTGAAGAGGGACCACCTCGATTGCGTCCTTTCTCAACAGAGTGTTTACTTCCTGTTCCATTACCAGAGCCTGCTCGGGGCCGACCAAAGCCGGAACAACCCCGCTGAAATGCGGCGGTGGAGAGCAGAACTGAATACGATAGCCTTTTTCTATCGTGTGCAGGACCCACTGAGACACATTTGGCAGTAGTTTCCACGCTGCTAAATAGTCTACTAAGGGAATCAGTCTCTCGAGACTGACTTCTGGTGTAATAGGGGCAGCTAAATCTAACTGCTGTAAAGACCTCCGAAGAGGTAGCGAGCCTCTCAGCTCCGCTACGTTCCCGGGCGGAAGAGACTGAGAGCAGCGCTCGCTGGAGACCGCTGCGCCCTGGAACTCTGGCAGGGCTGACAGATCGATCTCCTGAGGGCACTGATGGCGCGAGCGGTCTCTTTAGTGGCGCGGAGGGAGAGATCAGCGGTCCTTCTCAGCTCAGAGATGTTCTCAGACTTGACACTCATTTAATTTGCTTTTCTGCGGCTCAGTCTGTTTCTTGGCGGGCCACTCAATGTTTAATTTGGCTAGCGCACGAGTCACCACCTCCAAAAGCTCCTCATATTGGGGCGAATGAGGCGCATCCTCGACGCTCTCCACATCGAGGAAGAGAGGTGCAGCGTCGAGCCCTCTGTCCGGGGGGAAGAAACCGTGGAGCGGGCTTCCGATCCCAGAGAGGGGGTGCCGGATCTAGCAGGTGAGGAAGGAGATAGGGACTCGCCCATCTCCATTCCCTCCGCCAGATCCGCTTGCGAACCCCACGAGTGCAGCTGCCGCTCTGCCTCGGTGGAAGTGGGGCCAGCACCGCGGGGAACGCTCGTGAAGGCTCCCTCCTCAAAGAGAGCCTTCCGGGAGCGAAGCACGACTCTGCATGCTAACCCTAACCCAAGCAGACCACGCACAGACTGTGTGTATCCCCGCTCGTAATGTAACGTGGGCAGGGAGGAACACACAATCTGACACGTGATCTGCTATCCCCCTTATGCTTTGTCTTAGCACTTGCTTTAGACATAGTGGAGCTTATTGTGGACAAAACAACACCAAATAAGACTCACAGGACAGACTGAACATATACACACACAGAGTGCTTGCTGAATGACAGAAAAGCTGACGCCGGCTCCACCGCACATGCTTTTAAGCTTCCTGGTCGATGACGTCACCCGTCCGTGACGTCTCACCCTTCCATTGGACTGATTATACATGTGATTCAGAGCGTGGTCACGCTGGGGGCGTTCCCATAGCATCTTCGGACGCAGCTCGAGTTCCTGAAGGGGAACTAAATGTAAGGGTAAGAACATGTAGAAAAAGCTCTTTAACATAACAATTGCACGTTACCACTTTTATGTGTTCATATTCTGGGCTCTTCTGCAGAGTTTGATATTTTAATATCACTAATGCATAAGCCACGTTAAGCGTAAACATATCCACTTTGATTATCGTTGTCTTAAAAGCATAGTGTTTATGACAAGTGAAATGTGAGAGAAAATTGACTTTCCCTAGTTGCTGTTTTAGAACATGAAGTCACGTTAAGAGTTTTTCACACGCTTTTCCACTCAACTGCACTATCTTTGATCTCGCGTCTCGCCTCTTTTGTAGTGTGTCTCAGGAATGGTGAGTTCCAGAAAAGCAGTGCTCAAGTCAAAAGAAGTTTAAAAGTTTGAAAAACTTTTGCGTTTTTTTCAAAATTCCACTGCGTCGAGCCCTCTGTCCGGGGGCAAGAAACCGCGGAGCGGGCTTCCGATCCCAGAGAGGGGGAGCCAGATCTAGCAGGTGAGGAAGGAGATAAGAACTCGCCCATCTCCATTCCCACCGCCAGATCCGCTTGCGAACCCCACGAGTGCAGCTGCCGCTCCGCCTCGGCGGAAGTGGGGCCAGCACCGCGGGGAACGCTGGTGAAGGCTGCCTCCTCAAAGAGCTCTTATGTTTTTCAAAACAAAAACACGTTCTGTGTGATTTGTGAATGCTTTTAGAATGCCCTGTGATGGGGTGGGGTGGGCCCCCCACACACCGCGGGTCCCGTAGAGCGTACGCCACTGTGACTGTGTGTGTCAACCTAACTTCATTTAGGAACAATCTGACAAAAGGGGTAGGTTATAGTATAACTATCTGTATATAAAAACAAAAGAAGTCTATGGAATGTCCCCATTTATATAGTTAAGTAAACATGTGTGTGTCCATGTGTGTAAGTGAGCAAGTCTATTTTGATAGCATTTTGATGGAGGCTCTTGCAGATTTGAATTAGGTGACAGAGAGATGTGAGAAGGAGGTACAGTTGGAAACAGAGCTTATGTTGGCTCTGCAGTCAGACGGGGACTCCAAGCCACACAAAAATGTATAAAACTCAAATCTCTCTCTCTCTCTTTCTCTCGCTATGATCTTACAGAAGAAAAAGGCCCTGAGAAACAATACACAGGATGATGCAAGTAGTCTGTTGGTGATAAAATGGTTTAAATGTGGATTGTTAATGCTGTCCGTGAAAGAGTTGTCCCAACTCTTTCCACTAGAGGACGCTCCACACAATCAATTGCCATAAGAGATAATAATAGTGAGCAGAATTATTTTCTTTTTTCAGACTGCTTTTCAAGAACTGATCACTAGTTACTTGTACATTTTCATCAGACATGTGAAAGAAATGGCTATCATTCTCCTCAAAGAAAAAAAAAAAAGCGTGACACAGTTTGTACTTAAAACCCACATTCCCACTGACTCATTCAGAAATGGTCACTAAGTTGCCTAACTTGACAGGACTTCAGCTCTTGCCAGGCTTTTGGGAGGTGTCTTCCAGTGAGTGCCAAGCAATCTTTAGCTTAGCACCAGAGGGCACGTCTCTAACCCTCACTTAGATTGGCCAGACCATTTTGTGTGTCTTCAGTGACACACTGAACCGCTGCTCCCCCTGACATTATGCATTTTTCATGACTACAGTGTTCACAGGCATATTTAAGACTTTAAGACTAAACCAACCACATGTGTGCAATCTTTGTCAAGGCATTCATTGACCCACTGGCATCGTCATCGTCCATCGCAGGGATTTTGATTTTGATTTTTGATTTTAGTATAAGCACTGCCTTTCATCCAAGACCATCATTAAGCAAGTGTTGCACATATTTGAAACAAGCTTGACAAAGCCACAGTAGACTGGAATATGGTTCTGTGGTTTCATACTACTAACTGAAGCTTCTGCTCTGTGACATCATGACATCAATTACAGTGGTTTGATTGCAGGCTGTCGAAAAAGCATGTGCTGCAGCAAAAGAAGGACATTTATCAATTGAAAGTTTTTTTTCTGAAAAGCTTTCTGCGACGAAGTGCACTTGAAATGGTTTATTTACAGTGTATATGGACTATATTATGCATTTTGGTATTAAGAAAAAAATATGTACAAATGTTGTATGCTGAATGTTATAACTACTGCTTTGGGAAGATTTAATTCATGTGGATTTTTAATTTATTGTATTTAAACTTTTTTATTAGCTAAAATAAAAAAAACTATTTAATATGATGATACATACACAGGTATCCAAAAGTTTAGGGGTTTGTAAGAGTTTTTAATGTTTCTAAAAGTCTCTTATGAAATAAAAAATATTATTACTATTTAAAATAGCATTTTTTTTTTTGTAATATATTTCAAAAAGTAATTTATGCCTGAGATGGCAAAGCTGAATTTATAATATTTATATACATATATATTTAACTTACCAGATCATAATTTTTGTGTAACTGTGATAAATTTTTTAGGATTATTTGATGAACAGAAAGTGTATTTAAACAATAATAATAATTTGAAATTGGCATTGGCATTGGTAGAGAGTGAAATTCAGCTACTTATAATTACTTTATTTTCAATATCTTAAAAACTTGTGATAAATGACAAAAATGTCAGTTTACATTACATAACTGTATATGGTCCCAAAAGCAAACCCATACTTTAAAGGTATAGTACTGTAAAAACCCTGGTGCCTATGGAAACAATGACACTCCATGCGAAAAACTGATTCCACATGAGGGAATGTGTCCCCTTGCTTTTTAATTGCTTCCAGATATGCTACATAAGCCTCTGCATGCTGTCAAAGTTTTTAAATCCATAACATCCATAGTACATTTGTTCGATCAGAGCTGTGTCTACTAACACTTGTCAGCAAATTGCTGGCATGGCGGCAAGCCAGTTTTGCATATGGAAATGGTGCTGCTGTGTACATATGGCTGGCTTTCCACACACTGATATCTATTTATAGATTATACTGTGTATATTATATGGTCTATATTGTAGATGAGTCCTTCTGCCATGTTTCAAATAAACATGCCCCTTCCAACGTCACAATTCAGCAACTCTTTCATCTAAGTTGTGCCCCAAATGACATCTACACTATGCACTTACACATTGTATGCACTCATCTGTGTAGTGTATGAATTTTATAAGGTTATTTTGTCATTCATAATCTGAGCCAGGGGTGGATCAAGGGGGCTTAGCCCTCAGTTAACAGTTCTTTACAGTGCTTGTGAAAACTGTATTACTATATTAAGTAAATAGCTTTTAACGCTACAGAAGTTACTAAGTTAAGAGCAGTGAGTAATTCTTTATTTTTCTTTTGTTGTTTGATTAACATTATTAACAAGAAATGCATGGATTCGTTATATTGACACACATCCAATATTTTTGAAAATGACAGATCGTTTCGCTAGATAATACCTTTATTCCTTGGTTGGGATCATGTAGAGCCCTTTGAAGCTGCATTGAAACTGCATTTTTAACCTTTAATCCTTTGGGGACCATTGAAGTCCATTATATGGAGAAAAATCCTGCAATATTTTCCTCAAAAAAATTAATTTCTTTGCGACTGAAGAAAGAAAGACATGAACATCTTGGATGACATGGGGGTGAGTAAATTATTGGGATATTTTTATTCTGTGAACTACTGCTTTAACTGTTTTGTTCATTTAAGACGTAACCGACCGTGTTTACGTGGATACTCATCAAGACACCCATTCTGGCATAATATTGTGTGCATTTGATCAAGAAGATGTGAAAGAAAACTCAATAGACTCTATGCACAATCACTTCCATGTTTTGCCTCAGCCAGCTCAATTACAGTTCAGGAAGCCGTTTTTACTATTGGCATTAACTGTGGAGACATCGCGGGAGAAGTTTTAAAAGTGTATTTTACACTCGCTTTTTAAAAGAGCTTCCCCAGATTACTGTGAACAATGTTAATCGCATTATGAGGCAGTCAGCTATCAGCTATCCTAACAGAAAGAAGGAGAAGTTTTGAGTTACATCAACATTTGAGGGTGAGTATCGTCTCGGTTACGTATGTAACCTTGGTTCCCTGAATAGGGAATGAGATGCTGCGAAGCAGTTGCTATGGGAACACCTTCAGTGTGACGAATGTCTGAAGCCCTTATACGATCACGCCATTTTATTGGCCAGTAGCGCCTAGTACCCCGAGAATACGTCACGTATGCTCATACTTTATTTACGCAACGTCTCATTTTTTATTCAGGGAACCAAGGTTACAAACGTAACCGAGATGTTCCCTTTCATAGGTTCACTTCTATGCTGCTATGCAGTCAAGTCTACTTCAAATAAGTCAACTTCCACTCGGCTGAACCTCTTCCATATGAGGCTCAGCACCTAAGGGTGTAACCTCCATTCTCCGGCTTCCAAGCCCTGCCTCGAGAGTAGGTCCGCTCCTAAGTTCAGATGACCTGGGACATGAACTGCTCTGACTGACAGAAACTTGGTCTGCGCCCAAAGAAGGACACGTCTCGCCAACCTGCATAGTGGATGAGAACGTAGTCCTCCTTGGCAATTCAGGTACGAGACCACAGTCGTGTTATCCATCCTGACCAAAATGTGACAACCCCTCAGATAGGGTAAGAACCGTTTGAGTGCCAGAAACACTGCCAGCATCTCCAAACAATTTATGTGCCAGCCACGATGCACCTCTGTCCAAACTCCACAAACTGGGCGTCCTTGATAGATTGCCCCCCAGCCCATGGAGGATGCATCTGTCGTGCTTGTCTTGCGATGACAAAACACCCCTAGCTGGACTCCTTTGCGAAGGAAATGGAGCCTCATCCATGGATACAGAGCGCGAAAGCCTCTGTGCATCATCATAACTCTGCGGAACGGGTGGCAGTGAAGTGAAATGTTTTGGCTTTTGATCCACCACTGGATTGGCCTCATGTAGAGCAGGCCCAACTAAACCACAGGGGATGCTGCTGCCATAAGACCCATCAGTCTGTGGCATAAACCTACATGGATTAAACGCTCTGTTCTGAACTGACTAAGACAGGTTCGCAATGACTGAACATGTGCGGGAGACAGATGTGCCCGCATTGTGCAAGAATTCAAGTCCATGCCCAGAAAAGTTGTTTGCTGATGTGGCAGCCGAACACTCTTTTGCAGGTTTGCGTGCAATCCTAGGCTCCTCAATTGATCAAGCACCAAGTCTCGATGTGCTATCAAAATGGATTTCACTCTCAGTGCAAGATTTAGGCGACGCAAGTCCAAAATTGTATATATACCCTTATACTTCTTGGGCAAAACAAAATAACGGCTGTAGAAGCCTGATTCCATCTGAGTGGGGGGTATTTCTTCTATTACCCATTTCTCTAGGAGGTACAAAATCTCCTGACTCAAAGCTGAGACCTCCCAAGGACGCAACGTCGTGGGAAGAATCCCTCTGAAAGCAGGCGGCCCTTTTCGGAATTGGATTGAGTAACTGTGTCGAATGGTACGTAGTACCCACTGCGAGATCTCAGGCAGGCATTGCCATGCGACCCAATAATCTGCCAGGGGCCTTAAACGTTCTATGTTTGGAACCCACTGAACTGCGGATGCCAAAACATCCAGTGATCTCAGAGAGCTGCTAGCATCTACGAAAACAGGAAGCGCATGCGGAGTGACCGCACTTATCAAACTCATTGTTATAGACTGATCCCCCTGCATAGGGCCCCGAAGCACATGAGTGGTGGGAACCTCTAAAACAGGAAGCTGTCCAATCGCTCAATCAGGCCAGCCCGCCACATCGATAGTGGGGGCTTTGAACGCCATCATAAACGGGCCATGCATGCATGACCCTAGGGCTTTTTCTCGAACTCTGAAGGCTGGAAAGCGCAGAGTGTCTGAGGTAGTGCTCATCATGAACGCTCAGCCTAGAACCGCCCAAGGCGCAATATGCGGCGGGACAGTTAAGACCGGAGCTGGGAGGCCACAATGAGAGAGGCGAATACGCTTGCGCGATTCAGCCAAACTCTCCAAAGGAGAGTCTGACCTCCAAGGGCGAGCGAAGGAATCAGGAACTACTACTAGGGACCTGAGGATGACAGGGGGCGTGACTTTCAAGTCGGAGCTGAATTTGGCGCAAGATGGGCTGGGAGAGTTTCTTCCACGATTGGCATCGCCGAGTAGCCATGCTCCGCCATTTTGGAGATGGTGGCGAAGTCAGCAGCAGCGGGATTAGTAATGCACACCAAAAAGAGTTGCTTCCAAGATTTCTAAACCTCTTGGTGGAGGTCTTGGAAGAAGGGGAGAGGCCTACGGGGCTGGGCTGGGCCGGTCATCTAATTTCGACTCTGCCTGATTTTGTGTCAGCTCGCTGTCCCATTCTAACCCCAACTTGTCTACAGCGCAAGTAACCACATCTAACAACTCACTATAAGATGGGGAAGTGTGTTTCTCCTGTCCTCTTGGAGGGATAGAGAACTGCTCAAATCACCCATTAGGTCCTCAGAGTCAGAATCGTCGTCATACGGTTCACAACCAAAAGAAATCCAATTACGAGCTTCCGGGGTAGACTGTAAATCATCATTAACAAAGACAACCGGGTCCGCGTAGCGTTCTTCTAACGCATGAACGCGTCCCGGAGAGAGTGAGAGAAAGGGGGGAAATTCCGTTGTCTCACTCTCCATGTGCTCCGGCTCGTAAACATCACCCCAAGCATCCGTCTCATGCGGCGCCTCGGCAACTACAGAAATGGAAAGGCGGGGGTTAGACGTGAGTCCTCCTTTTCTCGGAAAGGAGGTGAGCCTTGAGCGCAAAATTTTTAAATGCAGTCTATCACAGTGTCGACAACCAGATAGGCTGTTAAGCGTACGCTTGAGCATGCTGGAGGCCCAAACATTGCATGCACCTGTCATGAGTGTCTCCTCTTGCAATGAACCTGTCGCACAGATCGATGCATTTTTTGTAACTCGTGTCCGCTTGAGAGGAGTGAAACTGCTCTTGAAAGTAGCAAAGAACGCTTTCCTACATGCAACAGATAATCCGCTTCCTGAAGGAAAAGAAATCTGATGAAATCACGCATAGCACGCTGATATGAGCATACATGGGTATTCTCGGGGCGGTGCTAGAGACTACTGGTCAATAAAATGGCATGATGGTATAAGGCAGATTATACATGTATGTTTATGAAAATTCATTTAAACTGAACCTGCATTATAAAACTCGAGATCGGTTAAGGCTGGAATACACTACATGACTTTTTCCCTGATTTCCCTCAGAGAAGTTGACAATAGTTGCTGAAAGTTAGAGCCAGTCTGCAGATTTGAGTACACAGGTTTAATGGAAAATTGCGTAGTGTATAATAGTCACAGACTGTAAGAGAGACGGTGGTGTGACAACTGCAAAAAAAAGGTGGCCCAGAGATGTTTCAAACAGTATAATCACCACTGCTCTAAATGTACCAGCAGATGGAGGTGTAAAAATGAAGTGACGTGACGATGACGAAGTCAAAAGTTCAGAGTGTTTATTCTCAGAAGTGCAAACAATGAAGTTTCCTCACTTGTGTGCCAATATTTGAAAGTCCAATAATACATACAAAGAATACAAAGAAAAAAAACTGTTCATATTATCTACAAACAAACTTTTGGCTATGCCAATAAATCTACCCAAAAGGTGTCGTCGACACACGTTTCAAGTTTTTGACACACTAGTGCTTCGAAACAGTGTTCCGGAGCATTGCTTGAAATGAGGCTGTCACGGGACCTGTGAAAACGAAGCTTCGTTACCTCACTGACATGTCACACTAGGCTCAAATACAAAGCGCGTCGATTGCGCTGTACCATAACAGGGATCCATTTAGTTTCATTTTGTAGTTATATCAGTCAGCATGCCTATATGTATGTGGTGTTTTTACGTGGTGTATCGTTGTTAATTGTAGTACTACTATTAAAAACAATGACATGTGAATGTCTGTTGACCGAATGAAAATTAAAACACTTTGCGGGCTCAACCACTGTTCCCAAAAAGGATAAAAGTCCTTCCTTAACCACAAACATGGTTGCTGCTTGTAAACGCCATCCTCTGTTGTCAACAGCTCACATTGGCGAAAAAAACATTAGATGCTGTTCTTAGTTTAGAAACAGACATAAGAAAGGCTCAAGTTAATAAAGAGGTGGTAGTAGGCATCTTTTTTGACATTGAAAAAGCATACGACATGCTTTGGAAGGAGGGGCTGTTAATAAAGTTTGAACAATTAGGAATTGAAGGCAGAATGTTTAACTGGATTAAAGATTTTTTACTTAATAGAACTGTTCAGGTAAGGGTTGGGGCTTCATATTCCAGGATATATAAAATAGATAATGGTACTCCACAAGGAAGTGTGTGCAGTCCAGTATTGTTTAATATCATGATAAATGATGTGTTCCAAAATGTCAAAATAGATATAGGAAGATCTCTCTATGCTGACGATGGAGCGATATGGAAAAGGGGTCGTAATGTATCTCATGTGACAAGAGTTATACAATCAGCAGTTAATGAAGTGGAAAAATGGGCTAACAAATGGAGTTTTCGACTATCGGTGACTAAAACTCAACTAGTCTGTTTTGCGAAGAAGAATCATATCCCTGAAATAAAAGTTAAGTTATATGGACAAGTACTTGAACAAGTTAAAGATATAAGATATCTGTTTGGGGTGGGAAAATGTTCCAGTATGTAAGTATGACTATTTACAATATGTAAGTTGTAATATGATTACAAGTCTTGCTTTACTTCTTAACACAACACAATACATAAATCAACATAGTAAAATTTAAGAATCATTTAATGTTAAACTGAGGAAGATATGACATGAGGACAGGAACATTAAATAATACACATGTTCAGTGACACAAACATATCTGTGTTAACTGGGCTGTGTTCAGCCCCAACAAAACGTTGCAAAACGTTTTTTAAATGAAAACGGTGGTGCGTTGAACACCCTGTTCTGATGACGCAAGAGTTGCAACTATGGCAGCTGAGAAGGCCATTCTTTG
>NW_015558596.1:443680-446740 GCF_001515605.1 Sinocyclocheilus anshuiensis | reverse complement strand
TTGCAACTATGGCAGCTGAGAAGGCCATTCTTTGTGTTCTTTTTGAAGAATTTTCGGAGCCTGATGAAATCGGTATAAATACGTGTTTAATACTGCAAAATACGCCAGTCACTGCCCTCACTGCCCTTGCCTTCCAGAATAAAAGAGAACATCCCAATTCGAGTGAAGGGATTTGTGGTTCCTAATTATCCTAATTATTGTGATCCAACATTTGCCTCGCATTTCAGGATGAAAAGACAAACATTTCAGGTGAAGGATAATCCACTTCTTGCCTCCGAGACGGTGTTTATAGAAAAGTTTATGAAAGTGTCACTCCAAAATACAATAGCAAAATATACAAATATGTATGGTATTTTTATGTTACATTAATCAGTGTCTAGCACTCCTTCCTAAGGAAAGGATATGGACCAGAAGACATTGCAATTACTAAATGATATTTAGACAGACTTAAAGAAGTTCCAGATCTATACTTGTGCTCTTATTATTTCAGTTATTTTGCCTTTAATGTAATGTAACTTGGACCCATTGTGCGAGCAGTCTCTTTAATACCGTGTGGTTTATATACATGTTGTTGCTGATTGGGCTGACATTTTTGACACACCCACCAAACAAGAGAAAACTTATCTCAAACCCCGTTGCACACCGTTTCCAGGAATCTTGTTTCTGATAGCGCACCGGTTTGAGCTTGAACGTGCCCCTGGTGTTCAATTTGCACAAAACAGATAGGAAAGCGTATGCATACATGCATGTTCACAGTCCTGTGTCAAATTAAGAGTTCTTCTCATAATAAGAGCCTCTAGTCACAGAGCCTCACTGTGACATTTCCCACTCCCTCTCCAGACACCACCTGTGGTGTCCTCGAGAGAAAGTCTGCAGTGCAATTTTGTGACCCTGACCTATAAAGTACCTCAAAGTAAAATGGCTGCATGGCCAGAAACCACCTAGTAATGTGAGCATTTGTGTGTCTCATGCAACCTAACCAGGCCAATGCTCAGTGGTCAGTTTCCAACCAGAATTTTCTTCCAAGCAAATAATACCTTAAAGAATCCAGGGCCCACTTAACAGCAAGACACTCCTTTTCAACAGTGGGATAGTTGACCTCTCTAAGCAGGCGGTATTCCTACTGATGTATACAACTGGTTTGAGTTGACCTTGATCCTCTTGAAGAAGAACCGCACCAATACCATGTTGTGAGGCATCAGTCTGCACTGTAAACTGTTTCTCAAAATCAAGACTCTGAAGAACTTTTTTTCTGACATAATGAACCCTTTAAGTCTTTAAAGGCTTTTTCACAGCCCTCAGTCCATACTACCTTGTTGGGCTGGTTCTTTTTTATCAAGTTTGTCAGGGTTATTGCCCTAGCTGAGAAATTTGGAATCAATTTCCTATACCAACCCACAAGTCCAAGAAAGGTTCTAACTTGTTTCTTCGTTTCAGGCAGCCCTGCTGCTTTAAAGGCCTCCACCTTCCCCACCTGAGGTCAGATCACAACGTGAACCAGTACAAATCCAAGGTATTGGGTTTCTAGTTTGGCGAGGGCACATTTATCTGGGCGGATGGTTAGTCCTGCAGCCTTGATGCGAGTCAACACCTCCCTAAGGTGCTCCAAATGCTCTTACCAGCTTTGGCTGAAGATTACAATGTCGTCAAGGTAAGCTGCAGCATAGTTCTCTGTACCACAGAGGATTTGATCCATCGTCCTTTGAAATGTGGCCGCAGTCCCGTGGAGACAAGAGGAAGGACTCGGAACTGGAAGTGGCCAAAGCGGGTTCTGAAAGCAGTAAACTCCTTACATGCTGGATTCAGAGGTACCTGCCAGTATCCCTTGCAGACAGTGTTGGGAAGGTTACTTGAAAATGTAATAGGTTACAGATTACAAGTTACCCTATTTAAAATGTAATAGTAGTGTAACTTTTTTAATTACTTTATTAAAGTAATGTAACTGATTACTTTTGATTACTTTTTGATTACTTTTCTAAATTTCTAATGAATGTTTTCAACTGTTAATCATTTTCAAACATTTACACCATGCAGCGTTAACCTTACGGTAGTGCTCAACACTGATTACTGTCAGACTTTCAAAATCCTTCAGCACTTGAATTAAGATGATAATAACTGAACACATCCACTACAAAATCAGACTTTAGTACCGCCTTTTACTTTGAGATTGATCTGAAGTTCAATGCAGATTTAAAATCATAAGAAATAATTTACTGATACTGTTTTTGAAACCAAATCTTCACATAACTCATAATTCACAGGAAACACTGCATCTAACAATGCTTTGAAAAAAAAAACAGTTAATTGAAAAAATAAAATAAAAGCATATACATCAACCCAAATATGGTTATAACAATAATAATAATTAATTAATAATAAAGAAATTGTAAAATGCTCATGAAGTGACTCAGAGCAGTTCTAGAGATTATGTTTGTGTGTTCATGCACTCATATATATTGAGATGGCTGAAAAGACCACGAGCGATACACATGCACGCTTAAATGAAACCGCGCATCTGCACCATTCATTTCCACGAGGTGCGGATTGGGAAAATATCCTCCTGAGAACCAGAAATAAAAAGCTTTGTGAATTTAGTATTTTTTCATGTCATTACATTGTTTAGACTTTAGAGCATAAGAAAAAATGGTAAAATATCATTTTTGAAAAATGATATTTTATTCATATGTTACTCAGTTTTTCTAAAAAATAAAATGACAAGAATAGACATGAAAAGGCAAAAACAATGGGAATTGTTTTTAAATCACCAATCAATTTTTAGGTTTCAGGATTTTTTTATACCTAACTTTGTTTAAGGATGGTTCTCAACTATGTTATAAAATATATAACAAATTGATTTGATATACCATTTGGCTTTATGCAATATGTGTGTAAAAACTGCATAAACTGTTTTTCCCATTAAGCACAATGTTATCTATACACTGTATCTAATTTGCATATTAAAGTGCTGTTGGGACAGCATGTTGAAAAAAGAAGTGTAATAATGGGAGTAGTAATTGGCCAGATTTTCATAATAATATCTAATATTTCATAAGAATATTG
>NW_015558596.1:427049-443357 GCF_001515605.1 Sinocyclocheilus anshuiensis | reverse complement strand
TGATTACAGTTACATTTATTTTGTAATTAAATTACGTAACGCCGTTACATGTAACTAGTTACTCCCCAACACTGCTTGCAGACATCCAGTGTGCTTGGGTACTTCCCCCTTCCTAGTCTCTCCACCAGTTCTTCCACCCGTGGCATTGGATAAGGATCAAATTTACTAATGCTGTTCAACTTCCTAAATTATAAGCAAAATCGCAGGGTACCATCTTTCGTTGGCACCAGGACTATGGGACTGCTCCATTCACATGATGACAGCTCAATAACTCCAAGTTGTTTCATGGTCTGCAATTCCTGTTTCATAACAGTTAGAAGTTTCTCTGGCACACAATACACTGACTGCCGGACAGGTTTGGGTTCCTTGAGGATGATAGCATGGTCGACTAAATCTGTCTTGCCAGAGGTATCCACGAACAGCTGATCGGGTGTACATTCCTGGAGCTGATGATGTTTCTGTTCTTCAGTCAGGTGCTGCAAATTTAATTCCGTCACAGCGACAGGTCGGTAAATACTGTTCTTCCACTTCCTCTTCACACTCCACGGCTCTCACCAGCATAGCAATGTCCTTGCTCTCTTCTGTTTTGCCAGGATAACTCTGTGGATGCCATTTTTTCAGCATGTTCACATGAAATGTTTGCAGTGGAGGGTTTCGTGAAAGGATTTCAATCTGATAGGTTACTGGACTTACCTTATTCTTTATCTGGTACGGGCCTTGCCACTTCGCCAACAGCTTGTTCTCAGATGTTGGAAGCAATAACAGGACTTCTTCACCTGGTTCAAAGCTTCATGATCTAGCTGTTTTGTCTTACCAGTGTTTCTGCTGTACCTGGGACCTTATCAGGTTTTCTCGTGCCAAGGCGGTGCTCTGTTGCAGTTTCTCCCTCATTTTTATCACATAAGTGAGGATGTTCTTTCTCTTTGGGGTGTCTGTAGCCTCCCAGCTCTCTTTCAGGACATCTAGAGGACCTCTAACTTGGTTGGCGTACAGCAATTCAAACGGTGAGAATCCTGTTGAAGCCTGGGGTACTTCACGGTAGGCGAACAGGAGGTATGTCAGCCATTTTTCCCAGTCTTTGCCTGAGTCTGAAACAAACTTCTTGAACATATTCTTTAGAGTCTGATTGAACCTTTCAACAAGGCCATGAGTCTGAGGGTGATATGGGGTTGTTCTCACTCTCTTAATGCCTAAGAGCTGATAAACCTGATGCAGTGTACGACTCATAAAGTTGTACCTTGCCTTGGTCTGATAAAACCTCTTTTGGTATGCCAACTTACGAAAATAACTTCAACAAGGCTGAAGCTATCTGCTTAGCAGTAACATCTCTCAATTGATATGCTTCAGGGTATTTTGTGGCGTAATCTGAGATTACTAGAATAAACCGGTTTCCTGCCTGACTCCTCTCAACTGGCCCAACAACATCTTATCCTATTCTTTCAAAAGGTACCTCATTTACCGGCAAAGGGACTAGTGGGGCGTATGTAGAAGTCTAACCAGTGGTGAGTTGGCATTCAGGGCATGCCTGGCAGTATTCTTTAATGTCTGTGTACATTCTGGGCCAGTAAAATATTTTAGAGATTCTCAGACATGTCTTTGCAAACCCTAAATGATCTGACCATGGAATATAATGACCTAAGTGCAGCACCTCACTTCTTAGTGCTTTAGGTACTACAAGCTGAGGATCTCCTCCCTTAGTCTGCTTATAAAGGAGTCCATGTTTCAACACAAAAGAATCATCAAGTAAAACATTAATGTCATCCTTTTGCTTAACCTTATCAAAACATGCGGCTAGAGGTAGATCTTCCCTCTGTAGCTGGGCTAGATCATTTGGAATCACAATGTCTGATTCAAACAACTCAGGTTCAGCAACATCTTCATTAACCTGTTCTGCAGTGTCAATCATGCCTGCTACCCAATCTCTATGCTTTTGTAATCTGTTGTCCTCTGTTGGACCCGACTCAGCCTCAATATCAGCAGAGCAAAAAGGCAAGGTTGGCAAGACATCATCTGGAACTGGATCAAGTGTTGTCTGAACTGCCTGTTTTGACTGAGCCCTTGTCACAACCCCACTCCACTCTGTGTCCTGCAATAACTCAGCCAACATTGGCATATCTGTGCCAAGTAGGATGGGATAGGGAAGAGTCTCAGCAATTCCAACCTTCATCAGATATGACTGATTCAAGACTTTAATATACACTTCCGCAGTAGGCAAAGGAGTATTGTCACCATGCACACAGCAAACAGTAACTGTCTCAATGCCACTCCAGTCTTGTCTAGGCACATATCTGCTCTGCACTAGCTTATATGTACAACCAGTGTCCACCAAGGCTAAAAGACTATTTTTTTAGCTTCAGACTTTGATTCCATTCAGTCGGAGGATATCAAACATGTTTGATATTTTCAGCCGATTTTAGAACATATTTTCATTTGTCAAGCGTCTCCTAGTAATAAGGTGCACGTTTCTGCATGAGTTTGTTGTGATTAGAATGACTTTAAAGTCATTTAGTGTATGATGACCAGTTTTTCCTTTGTGACTATTTACAAAGTCGGTGAGTGTAAAATCTGGTTAGATTTTAAAAGTTGTGTATTCCAGCCTTTAGAAGAACTTAAGGCTGGAATACACTACAAGACTTTTCAAATCTGAGCAGATTTTAAAACGTTAGGCATCATACACTTACCGTCTTTGTAAATAGTCACAGAGGAAAACTGGCCATCATACACTAAACGCCTGAGGATCACAATCTACCAGACTTGATGTTCCGATCACAACAAATTCATGCAGAAGTGTGCGCCTTGTTGCTAGGAGACGTTTGACAAAATCGGCTAAAAATATCAAACGTTTGATATACTCCAATTGGATGGAATCATACTATGTTTCCATCACCCTATTTTAATGCGCATTTTGAAGTATCGCATGAGAAACGAGTGATGGAAACGCCAAATTTCGAATAAAAATACGTTAATTCCCAAAAAAGTGTTGACGCTCGCTTGAGGTGGTTTTTGACTTGTGTGAAAGAAGGTTGATGCGAATAATGGGAGATGGAAATGCATTTTGCGAATAAATTCCTCCAAGCGCATCAAAAAAAAAATTTTTTTTTTGCGCTATGGGACGGCAAAACCTGACTAACCAGTGGACTGATCTCATTCCACAGCATCTGAAATGTTGTTATGGCCATTCGGAAATGCACGAGCAAAGTCTGTCATCAAATTATTTCTGTATAATTGCCTCCCAGAAATGTCTTACACGACTGAGTTCCCAAACAGCAGCATCCACCTCCGAAAGCAATGACCGCATTCATTGTGTGTCTGCTCGCTCTGAGGCGCATGCAATTTATTATATATGAAAATTATTATATTCTCCTACTTTTTTTAGTGATTTATAGTGCCAGTTTATCAGGAAGTGACTATTTTGTTCTCTTTGACTTGTTGGATGGAAACGATCTTGTTCGCAAATGTTTTTTGCGATATTCCAACTTTGGATGGAAACCCGTGAACATCTACGTGATTTTCAATGGAATCTGTCAACTCAAATCCAGTGGTGGACAGTAACGAAGTAAAACTACTTAAGTTTTTTTCAAGTATCTGTACTTTACTGGAGTAGTTTTATTTTGAGTAACTTTTACTTTTTACTTCACTACATTTCATAAAACTTATCGTTTCTCCTTATAATATATCACATGCTCCGAAACGCAGAAGCGGTGTCTGAAACATGAACGATCTGATTCGTTTAAATTAACCCGTTAAATCGGTTCGCAAATCGCACCAAACGATTCATTCACGAATTGGAATGATCCGATTGCAGCTGTTCTCGAGTCGACAACTCACTGATTCAAATGATCCGTTTAGAGCGAGTCTCCAGTGAACTGAATTCACAAGTAAGAACCGGGAGATCTTGTGAGTGCGCGCGCGACTGATGCTGCTAAGTTAAGCTACTTAACTTAAGTTATTAGTAAGTTACTAATGTCGAATTTTAGGAATAATTATTGTAACTGAAAATCATATTTCGGTCAAAGTTGTCAGTTGTTTGTGAACTAAATTTGCTGCACGTTCATCTTCCCCGCTGCTGTAAAGTTAGCAGTTTTACTAAAATGCTATGCATTTAGCCCTATGTGACATCTGTTTTTATATTGTTTGTCAGCACACATAGCCTAAGTTACTATGGATCTGGATCAACTAGCCGAGTAGACAAATATAAATGTTTATTCATAACCATGCTGAAAATAAGTCAATGTTAGCTGATGCTAACTGTCTAGCTAACGAGCTTGCTGGTGCTAAATTGAGGCAGTTTTTAAAAAATAAAGTCCAAATATTTTTATTCAACCACCTAGATAGATTACATCTGTGGGAAAAAGAAAGGATGTGATGTTCAGAACATGGTAACTACAGTAATTATCAAAGTGGGAAGTGGTGCCCTCTGTGGGCATTTGGCCAGGGGTGTTTTTACACCACAGACAAGGTTTGAGCAGAAAAAAAATCATTATGAAAATCTAATTACATTTTCCTTATTATTTCCTTATTGGTTATTTTGGGAAAATCCCAGGTATTTTGAGCAGTAGGATTATAAAAAATATATGCTAATATAAAATTAAATGATAAAAGTAGCCTATATAAAACTGCAAAATAAACATTCATCTATCGGTACTTTTTACTTAAGTACATAAAAAATCAAGTACTTTTGTACTTTCACTCGAGTAAAATTGAAAACTGGGTACTTTTACTTTTACTGGAGTAATATTTTATTATACGGATCTGTACTTTTACTCAAGTACTTGATTTGTGTACTTCGTCCACCACTGCTCAAATCTGCAAACTGGCTCTCACTTTCGGCAACTAGCGTCAACTTATCCAAACTGTAAATCGGGGGAAAATCGGGGAAAAAGTCATGTAATTCATTCCAACCGTTAGACACTCATTCATGGGTTCAGCAGATCCACCACTAATCCAAAACTAATTATTTGCAAAGCTTCATGAAGCAGTGTTTCGAAAGTGCCCATCACTATAATCGATAGTCATGAGATTCACAATCATTAAAACTCTAACCTGATTAAATTAATTTTAAAATGTTTCTGATTTTTTTTTTTTTTTTATCTGATTATGTAATCCACAATACATGTAGTTTGTCACTATTCAAAGTTGGATTTGATGGAAAATTCTATCACTGGTCAATATCTGGTCTATAATAATAATAATAATAATAATAATAATACAGACCAAATGCTTAACATGGTGGAACAGGCATTAGGTCTGGGTTGGTTCAGAAAATGTAATGAAAAATGTTATATCAATGACCAGATAAGAAAATATATCAAAGATATGAGAAAATGACTTAAACTACTGATGCAAATGGAGCTCTGTGGATCACCAGGGATGCAAATTGAAACAAAGCTTTGACCACATTGGTAAAGACCATAATGGAAAACCTGTGCAATTTATTTCCAGTCAGACTGTTCCATCACATTATTAGAAGCAGATGCTTCAGAACAATTAAAGTGTCAGCTGATGAATTGGGGAGGATACCGGTGGATCTCCTGTCCTGGGTGTGGGCATGAGGTAGGAGCATCTCCATCAGCCTCAGCTAATGGGTTGCAGTGGTGTCATGTCAAACTAGGATCAATAACAGCATGTAACAGTGCTTATGGGTACCTCTTTTTGTGTTGTTTGTCTTAGTCACAGCATTATCTATAATCTGTTTAGTTGCTTAGAATCTCTCCCATCAAGTACCATGATAATTTTGTTAAATGTTATGAGAATTATTTTCCTCTTCTGTGTCAAATATCCAGCATTCCACAGTTGTTTGATTTTTGCTGATGGACATTCTCTCTTTTCTCTCTGGGATGACCAGTCACCATTCCTTTCATTTTCCTTCCACTGAAAGTGATATGATTATAGTGCGGCTAATCCAGTGCATATGTTTTTCCAAACCCTTGGCCAGAGCTGCCTCTTTGCTCTTCAGCTTGGGTTTACAGCAATAATTGGAAAGTCAAACCAATATGTTCTTAATTTACGATCTCCCATGCATTGAGAAAGTGACATCTTTAAGTTTCTCTAACTTTCTCTAACACAGAAACACTCCTTGCAATTTATTTGCATTCTTGTTAAGTAAATTATTTTGTGTGTGTGTGTTAACAGATGTCAATAGGCAAATCCCTTGATGTGACAGTTTACAGTTCTAAAATCAAACCAAACATGAGATACTGTAAAAATGCATGAATTATGATACCAAATAATAACAATAATAAATATAAACCATATTCATTGGTTTATATTTATAACTATTATTTATGTTTTATAATAAAAAAACATATTGTAACGATAGACATTAGAACCTAGTTAGACAATCCATTGAACTTTTTTTAGATAATGTAGGACAGATCATTAAATTGGGATAGTGTTTATAGCAAATATTTTTGCTGTCATTTAAATACTACAAAAATATTTTGTGTAACTGTCTTCTATTCTTAAAAAAAATATTCATTTTCTTTTTCGTCAGATTAGGACCATGATTGAGAGAAAATAATAATAATAATACAAAAATAAAAATAAATATAAAAAGTTAGGTTGGATTTTGGAACATGGTGGTTGGTTTGTTACTGGTCCAAGCCACACCATCCCTAGTCTTCTGCTTTTCAGTTTTATCTGGTAACACTTTAGATTGGGATCACTATTCACTATTAACTAGTTGTTTATTAGCATGAATATTCCTAGCATATTGGATGATTATTAGTACTTATAATGCACATATAAAGCCTTATTCTGCACAACCATATTCTAGATCCCTTAACCCTACCCAATACCTAAACATAACTACTACTACAAACAACTACTTGCTATCAATAAGCAGCAAATTAGGAGTTTATTGAGGGAAAACTCTTAGTTAATACTGAAAAGTGTTCCCTAATCTAAAGTGTTACCTTTTATGTTCTGCGGGCATCCAACCATTGAGTGACGACAGTCTGCTATGTATCTCGTCACCATGGTAAGCAGGCAGGGGACCAGAGCATATTACAGTGTCGATAACATCCTAGACTACAAAATTGTGTTGGCATTAGTGGAATTGCATTGTCATGGTTCAAATCTTACTTATCTGACTGTCATCATTTCGTAGCAGTGAATGATGAGATATCATATCGATCACAAGTGCAGTATGGAGTAGTAGTAGGACCGTTGCTTTTCACACTTTGCATGCTACCCTTGGGAGATATCATCAAGAAACATGGTGTTAGCATTCACTGTTATGCTGATGATACTCAGCTCTATATTTCTTTGCGGCCCGATGAAACATACAAATTTGAAAAACTATTGGAATGCATAGTTGATATAAAAAACTGGATGACTAGTGATTTCCTACTGCTAAATTCTGAAAAAAAAACAGAGGTTTTAATTATTGGACCAAAAACCTCAGCATGTAATAACCTAAAACACTGTCTAACATTTGATGGCTACTCTGTTAATTTCTTGTCATCAGTTAGGAACCTAGGTGTGCTATTTTATAGCAATAATTCCTTTGAAAACCATGTTTCTAGTATTTTTAAAACTGCATTTTTCCATCTTAAAATATATATCTAAATTACGACCTATGCTCTCAATGTCAAATGTACAAAAATATTTTGTGTAACTGTCTTCTATTCTTAAAAAAAATATTCATTTTCTTTTTCGTCAGATTAGGACCATGATTGAGAGAAAATAATAATAATAATACAAAAATAAAAATAAATATAAAAAGTTAGGTTGGATTTTGGAACATGGTGGTTGGTTTGTTACTGGTCCAAGCCACACCATCCCTAGTCTTCTGCTTTTCAGTTTTATCTGGTAACACTTTAGATTGGGATCACTATTCACTATTAACTAGTTGTTTATTAGCATGAATATTCCTAGCATATTGGATGATTATTAGTACTTATAATGCACATATAAAGCCTTATTCTGCACAACCATATTCTAGATCCCTTAACCCTACCCAATACCTAAACATAACTACTACTACAAACAACTACTTGCTATCAATAAGCAGCAAATTAGGAGTTTATTGAGGGAAAACTCTTAGTTAATACTGAAAAGTGTTCCCTAATCTAAAGTGTTACCTTTTATGTTCTGCGGGCATCCAACCATTGAGTGACGACAGTCTGCTATGTATCTCGTCACCATGGTAAGCAGGCAGGGGACCAGAGCATATTACAGTGTCGATAACATCCTAGACTACAAAATTGTGTTGGCATTAGTGGAATTGCATTGTCATGGTTCAAATCTTACTTATCTGACTGTCATCATTTCGTAGCAGTGAATGATGAGATATCATATCGATCACAAGTGCAGTATGGAGTAGTAGTAGGACCGTTGCTTTTCACACTTTGCATGCTACCCTTGGGAGATATCATCAAGAAACATGGTGTTAGCATTCACTGTTATGCTGATGATACTCAGCTCTATATTTCTTTGCGGCCCGATGAAACATACAAATTTGAAAAACTATTGGAATGCATAGTTGATATAAAAAACTGGATGACTAGTGATTTCCTACTGCTAAATTCTGAAAAAAAAACAGAGGTTTTAATTATTGGACCAAAAACCTCAGCATGTAATAACCTAAAACACTGTCTAACATTTGATGGCTACTCTGTTAATTTCTTGTCATCAGTTAGGAACCTAGGTGTGCTATTTTATAGCAATAATTCCTTTGAAAACCATGTTTCTAGTATTTTTAAAACTGCATTTTTCCATCTTAAAATATATATCTAAATTACGACCTATGCTCTCAATGTCAAATGCAGAAACGTTAATGCATGCGTTCATGACCTCAAGGTTAGATTATTGTAATGCTTTATTGGGTGGTTGCTCTGCACGCTTAATAAACAAACTCCAGCTGGTCCAAAATGCAGCAGCTAGAGTTCCCTTTCAGTCGGTCACTCTCGATGTCACGTCGGTGACCGACAAATTGGAAATCTCGCTAGAGAGACCAATCCACTTAGAGTGTAAACTAAACGAGCCAATGCACCTTTGCATGCGATGATTGCATCCAGCTGCCACTGATAGCAGCGTGAGTATAAACAGGCAGGTGCACCGCATACTTGGCTTTTCACTTCGGAGCCGAGCGGTGTTGTCGTTCTGCTCCTGCCAAGCTTCGTCTTCTGAACGAGTCAGCGCTCTCAAAGGAGCTTCTCTTACGGGTGTTACGGCGCGACAACGGGTTGGTCGATCTTCGTTGAGTGGGTGCAAACTACAGGCTGCACTACCCCCAGTAGTGTTGCGGCGGCCATCTCCCCTGTGTGCTTCAGCACAACTAAAAGAGCAATCCTAAAAGAGCATTCACGAGTGAACGTCTTTTTAAAGATGGCATTTCACCTGTGCGTTTCTGGATGCGGTCGTTACCTGGCGCCGGGTGATGGTCATGATCGCTGCCTCACGTGCCTGGGCGTTAAGCACGCTGAAGTGGCGTTCGTGGATGAGTCATGTTGGGATGTCGATCGCTGCATCGGAGGGTGAGCCTGAGCTCTCTGGAGAGGAAGATTCGGCTGCGCTGCTGCCCTCCGGGACGGTAACAAGGCCTGAATCGGATCCGGAGATGACGGCTATGCATTCCTGGGCCACCGAGAGGGTAGGGCTCGAGTGGAAACCTCCACCGCGTCCGGAGTCCTCGAGGTTGGATGACTGGTTTCTCTGGGTGGCCCGCGCTGGTTCTCAGCGCCCCACTCCGGTGCCATTCTTCCCAGAGGTGCATGTGGAGCTCACCAGGTCGTGGATGGCACCTTTTACTGCCAGAAACTGGCCTAGTAGTTCCTCCTCCCTCACCACCCTCGATGTATACGGAGATCCCCCCGGTGGAGCGTCGGTAGCGATGCAGTTGTGTCCTGGTACCACTTCCACCTGGCGGGGCAAACCGGCCCTTCCTTCCTGGGCCTGTAAGCACTCGTCTGGTCTGACCGGCGGTGCTTATGCAGCCTGTGGAGAGGCTGCCTCCGCCCTACATGCCATGGCGTTACTGCAGGTCCACTAGGCTCAGGCAGTGAAGGCCCTGCACGAGGGTCGGCCTCTTCGGCAACACAGTCGAGAGCTTCGCCCAGCAGTTCTCGGCTGCACAGAAGCAAACTGAGGCAATTCGACACATCCTGCCCCGGCGGGCAGCTGCTGCCTCCACCCATCCGCCGGCTGCAGCACCTCAGCCTGCTCGTCTCCGAGGGCGTCCCCCTGCAGCCGCCCCCACCCCCGCTCCCACGCCGCAGCAGCCTCCAGCTAAGCAGCGCCGTGGAGCCGGTCGCATGGCGTCCGCCCCGCCCATCTCGGCCCCCGCCAAACCTGGTGGTAAGTGGAAGAGCAAGAGGCCCTGAGACGGGCGACCCAGAGATGGACGGGGTTGTTCTTCGGGAGGTGGTGAATGCACCACTCCCTCCCCCGGAGGAGGGCCGGGCGGAGAATCTTTTGTTTTGTTTTATCCCGCCACTGACCTCTCGGTCGGTGGTACCCAAACACTCAACAAAAGAGCAATTTCCTCTATCTCTGAGTCTCAAAAGGGCACGGAGAGTTGTGAACGGTCCACAGCCGGATCACACTCATCCTCCTCTGTCGCACTGGTCCCGCTTGTACGGTATCTGGAAGCCTGGCTAGTGCTGTCCAGCCCGTCTTGCTGGCTCCTTCGAACCATCAGACTCGGCTATGTGATTCAGTTCGCCCGGCGTCCCCCCAAGTTCAGGAGCATCCACTTCACATCAGTGAAGGCAGCCGATACTCATGTCTTGCGTGCGGAGATCGCAGTCCTGCTGGCGAAGGATGCAATAGAGCCGGTCCCTCCAGCTGATATGAGGGCGGGGTTTTACAGCCCCTACTTCATTGTACCCAAGAAAGGCGGTGGGTTACGACCGATCTTGGACCTGCATGTCTTGAACTGGGCCCTTCACAGGCTCCCATTCAAGATGTTAACACACAAACGCATCTTCTGTTGCATCCGTCCCCGAGATTGGTTTGCAGCAATCGACCTGAAGGACGCGTACTTTCTTGCGTCAATCCTTCCGCGCCACAGACCTTTACTCAAGGATTTACTCCTTGAGACAGATTTGGTTTGTCTCTTGTGGTGTTCTTAGTCATTTGTAAAGCATGCCCCAAGTGTGAACCTTGATTAACCTCCTCCGGTGGCTTTCCCTGTGTATCTGCACCTTAGAAAGCAGATAAGACTGGCCATTGCTAATAGATGTTACATCTGTCTGTTACAGTCACTGATGCCAGTGAGTTGACTCTATTGTAGTCAGAGTTGTTTAAACAAGTCGTGTGATAATTTTAAAATGAATAGCACTGGGAATAGGCTCTGCTGTAATTAATGTACAGACGTGATGTGAACACATGCAGAGAAGCTGGCGCTAATTATACAGTTTGCACTGATTTATCGTAAGCCATTTTCTCATTGAATATTTTGTCATGCTTTTCATTTCTCATCAGCCTAGAAAGTAAGATTTATGGGACGATTGTTTGTACACTATGCTGTATTTCTGAGCTATAAATCATAATAAGGACAGCAGCACTATTGTATGTATTTCAAAGGGAAAGTATTCAAAACAGAATGCTTAAGAGCACCGATGACATCACTAGATTAAACCTCAGTGAAAACCCTACTAATGAAGAACATGTAGAGACTCTTTTAGGACAATCACTTCCTTGTAGGATTACGGTGAAAAGACAAAACTATTACATTCCCATAGCATTTTGTTCTTTAAGAGCAACTTTTATGGTATATTAGTTTCTTACACATCTGACACAGCATACTACAGTTTAGCAATGAACAGTATTTTCTTTGTAGCTCCATTTAATAGATTCACTGATTAAAACTATTGGTTTCTAAAAATATACAGCAATGTGACAATTTTAAATAATTGCACCACATGAAGTGGAAAAAGGTAAAACCACAAAGCAATAAAATAAATAAAAGATTTGAAGCCTTTTTGAAGCCTTATAATTGAAAATAAGGGTATTGGCTTCTATAAAATCTGTGTAATATCTTTCATTCTTACTGTTTTTCTTAAATTTTACTGCTGCATGTTTCATGTGTGCTCATTAATATTAAATCAGTGTGTTACCATGGAGTAACACTGTGTTACACTCAGTGTGTTACACCATGGATTGTAATCAGTTGATAAACATCTGTTGTGAGTATAAGATTCAGTTTGTACTTGTGGTGGGTATATAGATTCATCCCATGACTCAAATATTTTTAATCAGTATGCTAAAATGATTCGTTCAGAGATCTTTTCTGTAGGTTACATCACTGAACATGTAGGAGGCAACATGAGAGTTCTTTTTGAGTGTTATGATGTCTTGATTCATTCGCTTAACTGATTTGTTAAAAGCTTTAAAGTGCATGTCATGACATCATTTTAACTATGCATGTTGTCATCACTTATTTTTACACATTCATGTATGTATTGTCACATTTCAATAGTGAAAACTTTGCCTTAATTAAAATACTGTTCCAATACAATGAATTATGTTAAAGTGGAAAAATATGAGTTAATATAGAGTGAACACACTACTTCCTTGGTGTCACACTTCTCGGGAGGCAAGGAGCGAGGAACAAGGAAACAAGAGTCCAGGGGCGTGACATTACTCCCCCCGCCCGGAAGGTGCGTCCTCGCACCGTAGAAACAACATGGGGAGGGGAGTGGGTGGGAACTAGGGAGGAGGCTCAGGAGGAGGATGGACACCAGGGAGGGGGCCGGCAGACAGATTCCAGGGAGGAGATGTGGAGGAGGCTGGAGCAGGTGGGAGGGCGGGCATTTTCGAGGAGCAGCCACTAGAGGGTGCTTTCTAGGAGCAGGCACTAGAGGGCGCTTTCTAGGAGCGGGCACTGGAGGGCGCTTTCTAGGAGCGGGCACTGGAGGGCACTCTGAGCTTGATTCGGGGGATCCCTCCCCTCTTCATTTTGGCACTTATGAGCCGCCATAGTCCGCTCACCCTCAGCCATGATGCAGGGGGTGGAGCTCCTCTCCGCGCTCACACCGTCCATGGCTTGCTTTCTCGTGGTGGGCACTGTCGCCGGCTCTCGCACCTGGTTTGACGGATTGGGCTCAACTTCCGAGGCGATCCTCTGCTCAGTCGCTTGGCTTCGCTCTGGCTCGTGGCGGGAAATGGCTCTCCGTCATCGGTGGGCTCAGGTTGATGCTCCGTACTGCGGGGAGATGGTGGGCTGGGCTCTGGGTCTGGAGTGGCGAGGCGGAGTCCAGGCCTCGGAGGCTGGAGGCGGAGGTGAGGAAGACTCCAACCTCGGTGACGCTGGAGAATGGCAGTCCCGCGGGGCTCGCACCGCAATGAGGTGGGCACTGTCGCCGGCTCTCGCACCTGGTTTGACGGATTGGGCTCAACTTCCGAGGCGATCCTCTGCTCAGTCGCTTGGCTTCGCTCTGGCTCGTGGCGGGAAATGGCTCTCCGTCATCGGTGGGCTCAGGTTGATGCTCCGTACTGCGGGGAGATGGTGGGCTGGGCTCTGGGTCTGGAGTGGATCCGGCGAGATCCTCCAAGGGGCAGATGGTGAGTGGCGACCCGTTTCTCGCCAGAGTTGCAGAGCGCGTCGTCTGGATAGCTGGTGATGTTTGCGACATCAACAGGAACAGTTTGGTATGGTCCTCGAGAGCTTTGTTTCCCTGCTCCAGCAGGAGGAGGAGGAATTCGGGGCGAGTGAAGGGACTTTAATGATCACACGGGGAACGTAGGAGACACTGGAACACAAGGAATGACATTTGAGGACTGACAAACACTAACTGAAAGGACCGGGGCTTTTAAACACTGGGTGATTTGGAAAACACGGGTGCAAGGAATGACTAATTAAAAGGGAACACGGCACACCTGGGGAGGGAAAACACAACACAAAGAGTCCAGGGGCGTGACACTTGGACTTTGCTGCAATAGCACAACCAATTAAATTTGACCACTTTCAAACAAACAAACAAACAAATAAATAAATACATACATACATACATACACAAACAAATAAATAAAGAGATTGTATTAAGCAGCTGGTTATTCTTCAGCACTGAAATTCATGCTCAGACTGGAACACATTCGAGAGTCTTGTGGTTAGGTCAGTCTTCTATAACCTACCACACACTTTTACTGTAAGTTCAGCCTACCCTCACAGCAACAGTTTCAGCTAATGTCAGATAACGGTAAATCTGATTGTATTAACCCTGTTGATCTCTCTCAACCAGCAGGATGCCATAACACCACCATCCAGCATAGGATGAAATGGTGGTCTTTTGTCAGGCCAAGACAGAAGTTGAGACAAAACCTCAAAAACCAAGATGTAAGCAATGACCTAGAACAAGAAACTTTAAAGTCAAGATCTGACCAAAATCAAAAGGCCAGGAGCAGCAAAGCAGACCAAGATCAGAGTAGGAGCAGGAGTCATGGCTCAAAACTTCTGGTCGATCAACATACAGTGTAGATTCATTTCAGCTGCTTTTGAAGAGCAAACATCTAAAATGGCTGGTGTGAGAGACTACTTCTTTTAAGTTAAATTTGAACTGTAAGTTAAAATAGTCAAACAAATTGAAAGCTTCGGGATGTCTAAAAACAACAAAAGTGAAGGTTATTCACTTACAATGGCTCAATTATAGAATAATTATACTATGTATGGTATAACTTGGATGTATGTGCACTGATTGCTTAATCATATGGTTTATGAGCGATACAAATATGGATCCTGCTTTAAATTGTATGTTCTAAACAGAATAAAAACAACTATAAAAACATTTAGTCCTGTGTGTCTTTATATTTCGTCGTTTTGTTTTTGAACTCTTCTGTCTGTGCCAGTTAAGGAGTCAGTGTATGTGGTTTGAGTGTGCAAAAAAGATTTTTAATTCAGGAAAGTGTGAAAGAAAAGAAACAAGGAGGCAAAGTAAAAAATTATACACTAAGAATTTGCATAATATTTACAAATGTTGAATGTACAAAGTTTGGGTAGATGTATTATCTATCTGAAAACCAGACAGAATGTTCTGGCAGTGGTTTCTCAAACCCCTATTGTGTACTTTGTGGAAAATGTAACAAATGCTGACTGCATAAGGAAGTTTTATCTATCTGACACATGGAAATCTTTCCATGTTCCCACTCTCATTACTTTATACAAGTAGGGATGTTTTAAAGCTTGATACATGTATTCAATTGTGCTTGGTTTTTAAGTATTAAATGTAATAATGAAACTCAAAAATTAAATTTTGCAGATGAGTTTGAAATTAAGCATTACGTGACCAATTACCAATTGATCCTCTGCACTGAATAAGTGCCATCAGAATGAGAGTCCAAAAAGCTGATTAAAAACATCACAATAATTCACAAGTAATCTACAAGACTCCAGTCCATTAATTAATGTCTTGTGAAGTGAAAAGCTGTGTGTTTGTAAGAAACGTCCATAATCCACAATAAAGCTTCCTCCAGTGAACAAGAAATCATCCTCTGTTGTTCTCTCAAATCAGACACATTTGTTTAGAACTGTATTGTATTACAAACACATAGCTTTTTGCTTCACAAGACATTAATTAATGGACTGGAGTCATATGGATTACTTCGTGATTATTGTGATGCTTTTATCAGTTGTTTAAACTCACATTGTGACGGCACGGCGCCCATTCACTGAAGAAGATCCATTGGTGAGCAAGTAATGTAAAGCTAAATTTCTCCTCAAATAGTTCTGTTCAGTTAGGCCAGAATTTGGCATTTTGCCCACTAAGCATATTTTCTTAAAGTGAAACAAATGCTTGAACCCTGAATCTGTCCCATCTGTGATTGAATAGCTTATCATTTTATACATGAGAAGAAGATAATATTATCTTATAATATTAATATAAATATTTGCCTGGCATGGCCCCAATTTATTGCGGGATAACGCATAATGGTTAAAGTGTTCTGAATTTCATTGACAATTACCGCTGTTATGCTGTTATTTATGCATCTAAACATTATACTGTGGACTGTAGATTGTGGATTATATAGCTGCCACCTGCCCGATGACTTTTAGAGAGTAATTATTTTCAGACATCTGTGGTACAGCAATCCCATAAGTGGACTCTTTCAAGAATGTTTCTGGAAGGAATTCTGACTTGGCCATGAAGTCTCATCTGTAGTTCTCATTCTTGTGGATGGTATCTTTTTTTGGCTATCATTGCTTTTTGGGGAACTTTAGGCTAACTTTTGGTTTGCCTCTTTAAAATAAAATTTTTCTGAGCAAAATTCTGCCTGGTTTGACTGCAGTACCTGCCAGTGCCATCGCACCTGTTAAAGTTTAGAGTCATTCCAGCCATTTCCACTCAAAAATAGTGTTCCCAAAAGCAA
>NW_015558596.1:426523-426798 GCF_001515605.1 Sinocyclocheilus anshuiensis | reverse complement strand
TTGGTGTGAAGTGTGAAGAACATTTTAATAATCTAAAGAAACTTTTTCAACTTTAAACAAACTTTTATGCAGAGGAAATATTAAATGGAAGTTAAAGTTTCTTCATGTAACCATTAAAAAAATTATAATAATAAGTTAAGAATCTATATAGTGGAGCAAAATGCCATTCATCAGGTCAGCAGTGGAAATTAGACGGTACACAGAATGCTGATAATGCATATACTGTATGTAGGCCTATGTATATATATATATATATATATATATTTTTTTTTTTT
>NW_015558596.1:398922-426147 GCF_001515605.1 Sinocyclocheilus anshuiensis | reverse complement strand
TTTTTTTTTTCCCCCAAATGGCGATCTACAAATGTATAAAGTAACGAAAGAAAGTAAGCTGTCTAATGCTGTGGAGATAGTCCTTATCCGGTCCTAAATCACTGATTCTGAACGCAGGATGATAATCCAGGTTATATGAGTCTCTCTTCTCCGGTAAACCGGTGTCTCATCACCATCATCCCGGTGTTGTCTGATCACTCACACAAAGAGTATACACACAAAGAGTATACACCTTTGCTCTGAGATTTCGGGGAACGGTGTCAAACGTTTGAAGCTCTTTATAAAAATAATGGGCGGATCTTTCCAAGACTGGTGATTTTCCCGTGTTAATTTCTTTTTCCTCACGGGTCAGGTTTAGTCCACGTCCAGCCCTCCTAAAAACTTCAGATCTTCAGGGAACAAACCGGTTTTCTTTTTTTTCACGAGAGCCCGTTTACCTTCAGTCTGAGAATCTACTGGGCGGAGGGACTGAGAAGTTTGTTCACGACGACAACCAATTGATTTTTTTTTTCGCTCATGGCAGTGCAGAAATAAATTTAAAAAAAAACAATAATCTGGATTGTGGAAAAGGAACGAATTTGAAAATAACACACAGTTGAGGGCACCGGTCATGGATAAGGATAAGGATAAGGAAAGGTGGTCCACGAGATGGAAAACGAAAAACTGGCTCAGGAACTCCGCTTTAAGTGCAATTTTCAGTCTGACTGTTGTCCTTCAGGCAACACAAGTGAGAGCAGGTAAGGAAAAGGTTGAGGAGCATCGTCACGAGCCTTCCAGGGATTCCAGTCTGTAGTTGTAGCGAACTTAAAATGTGTAGTGAATTTCAGTGTCAAAATATAATAAAATCAGCGTGTGTGTATATAGGCTATTGTAATATTTATTGGCTGTGGCTCAAAACCTAGTAAGCTGCCTACCTAGACAGCATTTATGGCCATCATAGGCGCGTTCCGAACGAAAAGGCATTTCTATACCTCAATAACGACTATTTTAAATGATATTTTCGGGCATCATAATGCCTAAAATGCTGCTTGATAAGAAAAACCGTTGACTGAGAGATATAAGTGGCGTAAGTTCTGGCTGTTAATAATGGCACTGTTATAATATCTAAGACATAGCCTACCCAGTTTGGTTTTGAAAACTATATATGATTATATTATTTATAGGTTTATTAAAGTCTAATATACAAGATGCTCCGTTTGAAATTCAGATTGGAAGAGTCTACCAAGACAAATATTTTTAAGTATTTCAAAGTTTGCTGTTACAGGTAGCTTCATCGGAGTTGTATAAACTATTGTTATATTAAATAAATATAAATATATTTTTATAAAAATATTTTAAATTCCAGTTACAATAGGCCTATCACTGGTTATCCTGATCTTCAGAGGTTTACGTATACAGAACAATTTTATAGCAGGCTTTTTCCCAAAATAGAGTGATTCAATTAATGGTAGAAAGGTTTGTGTATTTGACCTGGTGCCAGCATTCACGGTAACTGCACTACCCTGCACACACCAGTGAGGCACTCCAGTGCCCACAATTAGTTTATTTTATTGGTCAGATAGAGAGAGAGATACCATTTCTCCACACTATCCCAGTCCACACTAAAGACCGGTCTACTGTCAGAAAGCTACTGTAGAAGTGCTTTCTGACTTGGACACATTGTCTACTTCTAAAAGTGGTCACTTGAGTGTTTTAAAGTGGCCCTATCCGTCATTTATACATTTAATCCTCCTGTATAGGCTACTCTAAATAATAGGAAAAATTAGGGCATCATATCCTTCTGACTCACCTGAGAATCAAAAATAGCAAATTGTTTTTGTATACTGTCTTTCTGATAAAAGCTTTCAAAGAGCCTGGTCTCTCCTGCTTTAAACAAATACAAAATATAATAATTAGTCAGTAAAACAATAAAGATTATATTCCTTTCTTGCTGTTCTGATGGCCATTTCAGATATATAACATACCTCTTTCAAAATGGCTGCCTGATAATGTCTTCACCACATTGCACTTCTGCAGGCCAATTGGGAGGTGGGGATATTTGAAAGTGTGCTTCCACATTTTTGGTTTAACACCAATCTTGACCACAACTAAATTCCATGCATAAAAGCTACCTTTTGGCTCTTGTTTTTTGGATTGAACGTAAACCTCTATAAAATATCTCTTACAGCAGCAGTTCACAAAGTTCACATGATATAATGACCACACCTGCTCAGATATCCAAAGATTCAGTCAATGAGGATTCAGGGCCTTTTTTTGCAGTTGTTGTTTATGTCATAGTACGGATAGGACTAATGTAAAGTACTGGGATTTTATTGCTTGTTGGATCAGTTTGAATGTTATGATTTTTCTTGCCTGACCAATTGATATTGCGTCTCTTGTGTATTTGATGACATTGACATTTCTGCCAGATTTCTTCAAGACCTGCGGTCATTTTAGTGGCTGAATTACGCAGATGATACATTATTTTCTGCTAAATACTTTTGTCATATTTTATTGTGAAAAATCTGCCATGTCATTATCCATGACACTGGCTTTCCCCAGAGAGAATATCTGGAAAATACAAAGAAAAAAATTTACCCAAGGTTCTTACTTGTGGATATGTATTAGGAGCAATGTGCTTATTTGCTGCTTTAATGGATTTTGGATACTGACAGCTTCTGTGAGAGCGGGGTCCTGTTCCTGCCAATTCTCAACATCTGGAATATATGAGGCCTTTAGGTATGCAGTAATGCTGAGAGGCATACTGAAAAGCACAAAGAGACCTTTAGTTTAATGTTTAGAAAGACAAAACAGTAGCACTGCATTTTGGAACAGACTCGTAAGAGTTACAGATTATTATCCTCTCCTTTAAGAGATGGATGCCTTTTATTCAGACTTTTTTTCTTCTTCTCTCATTTAGAATGATAATGCAGAGGGCTGCTCTTTGTTTTGTCAGTGAGGGTTAAACTGAATGGAAACTCTCAACAGACTGATTTGACAAAGCTACATTAAGACCTCACTGCATCATTAAGCTCACAAACGTGCACACGGATGTAGACATGCTGGGCTTTATTGTTTGCAGCTGTTTTAATGTTATCAAGAAAACTGAGCTGTTCCAGGCAAATATTGCAGATTTTTCGTAATAAACATTAAAAAAAAATCCTTAAAATGATTTATATACTATACAAAAAATGAAGTATTTTAAGCATAAACTATTGTTCAACATTCACGTTTTATGATTTTTGTTTTTATTCTTGCTCACCATTTATTTGATCAAAAGGACAATAAAAACAATATTATTGTGATATGTTTAAACATGTTTTTTTATTTTTATATTTTTAAATATATTTTAAAATGTAATTTATTCTTGTGATTAACATGCAAAAAAATAAAAATAAACTTTATTATTAGTCTTAAAAACAGTTGTGCTGCTTAATATTTTTGTGGAAACCATGTTACTTTTTCCAGGATTTTTTAATCAACAGAAAGAACATAATTTATTTTAAATATAGATGTTCTTTGTAACATTGTAAATGTTTTTTTTTTATTTTTTTACTGAATTTTTTGTATCTTGTATTCTTGCTGAATACAAGTATTTATTTGTTTTAACTATAAAATCTTACTGACCCCAAACATTTGAACAATATAATTTGCTATTAAACTTAGTCCCTTTATCTTAGTCCCAGAGTAGAATAACAATAAATTTGTGCTTTCAGTGAATTAGGACTTGGTTGGTGGTACGTTGAGGCAAAGTTATCTGCAGGCTGTACCATGCCGACACCATAATATGTTCAGCATGTGCACTAACCCTAAAAAAGCACCACCCTTCAGCTCCTAGCCACATATGTGGAACGGGAACTACCGGATCAGCACTTCCTGTACGTTCTTACCATATGGTTACAGAAAATAATGAAAAAAAAAAAAAGTAGTTTTTACATTAACTACTGTAGCAAGAGTTTTTTTTTTTTTTTTCTGCTCTTGACCTTAAAATATAATTAAATGTAACTGTGATGACCAGGCATCTGAGTGACTTTTCCCCAGTGTCTATTTTTAACAAATGCAGCTCATCGTCCTTCATATTTTATAAAGGTTTTGCTAGTTTTATGGTGCCTTTTGCGCAGTGTTATATAGGGCTGATCTTTCAAAAGACTTCAGTATAATTCTTCGAAAGTGCTTTCCCAGCCTTGGTTCAGAGGGACAGGGTGGAAAATGAGCCTTTTTGTGATGTCAAAGCATATGAAAATAAAACCCTGGTTTGAATCCAACACTGAGTCCTAAGAGAGAGAGTAATGAGTCTTAGCAACTATAGTCATTCTGTTTATATGGTTTATTGTTTTTAGGCCTTTGAAAGAGATACTTCCTGTCTGCTGCCTGACCAGCAGACAAATATGTCCATTTGCTCTGACTCAGAAGTTTTTGTAGTCTCTGGTAGCGGGGGAGTCAGAATAGGAGTATTTATGTGCTAGTCATCCATTCAGCCTCTGTTCCCAAAAAAAATAAAAAAAAAAAAAGTAGTTTTTACATTAACTACTGTAGCAAGAGTTTTTTTTTTTTTTTTCTGCTCTTGACCTTAAAATATAATTAAATGTAACTGTGATGACCAGGCATCTGAGTGACTTTTCCCCAGTGTCTATTTTTAACAAATGCAGCTCATCGTCCTTCATATTTTATAAAGGTTTTGCTAGTTTTATGGTGCCTTTTGCGCAGTGTTATATAGGGCTGATCTTTCAAAAGACTTCAGTATAATTCTTCGAAAGTGCTTTCCCAGCCTTGGTTCAGAGGGACAGGGTGGAAAATGAGCCTTTTTGTGATGTCAAAGCATATGAAAATAAAACCCTGGTTTGAATCCAACACTGAGTCCTAAGAGAGAGAGTAATGAGTCTTAGCAACTATAGTCATTCTGTTTATATGGTTTATTGTTTTTAGGCCTTTGAAAGAGATACTTCCTGTCTGCTGCCTGACCAGCAGACAAATATGTCCATTTGCTCTGACTCAGAAGTTTTTGTAGTCTCTGGTAGCGGGGGAGTCAGAATAGGAGTATTTATGTGCTAGTCATCCATTCAGCCTCTGTTCCCTTAAACCTCCTGAGAATCAGAGACTTCACACAACTCGGCATCCTCGACCACAACATTCGCAATGGTGATGACAAACAGATGCGTCTTAAGGACACAAAGTTGTGTTTGGATAGTGATGGATGTAAGTAACCCAGCTGATACTCTTATCTCCCTGACCTTGTGTACATGCTCATTCATCAGTCTCAAGTGAGGCCGGAACTTTTTCTTTTTCACGGAATCAAAGACGAAGCCTAAAAGACTCGAGCAGAGCAATAAATCAGTGTGACATTGCAGTGCTGCTCGGAGTCCACTTTACAGTACCAGCCTCTAAATTGCCATATTAATCATATCATAATTCTTAAGCATTAGAATATATTTGTTAAGGATCATTAGAAATGAGACATTTGTGGGGTGCAGGCTGAGCGAAACCAGAACCTTTTATATATGACATTGGTAGTAGCAACATGATGAAGTATGTACCTGACATATTGGTGGAGCTGAGCTTCTTGTAAAGTCTGGGTCATGCTGAGCTGCCATAACCGTAGAAGGGCAGTGACCAGCACCAGTGACTTTAACTCCTGGAATGTTTGGTTTTGTAGATGGATCTGCATGTAGGGGGTCAATTATCCCTACTGGATATTTCTTCACATCTTTACTGCTATGCTGCTCGGGTTCCTCATAAAAGTACAATTGCTTCATTGGACGGTCACAGCACACATGCGATGGCAGGGAATTAGGTACAGTAAAACCGTCAGTCAGAGTTAGCGTTGTTGCCAAATGACGTATGGCACCAACGAAGGGGGATTTTATGGGAGTTTGTCTTTTCATGTCCATATCAACAAATGGCAAGATGTGGCCTATAAATGTCCTCACTTGCTAAACGATAATTGACTGTAGATATACTCACTCCACACCATTCAAGGCAAGATAAGAACATTTCATAAGGAAAGCAGTCTACTTGAGGTTAACAATACATATTGAAACTGACTTCTTGTTTTTAAACTTGGATAGTCTAATAAAATTAAATAATAACTCAACTGTACTTGGAAGCAATTGTGAAAAATAAACAGCTGGACATTTATTTCCGTTTTACAAGTTTTTTTTCCCCATATAACACTAGTTTCACACCAGAATCACTGTTCTCATCTGCGTGACAAATGAAAGGTATCTTTGGATAGTGCTGCTTAATTTTTCCCTCGTAGACTCTTCCTAATTTCTAATCTAGCTGCTTGATAACAGAATCATTGCCTTTAGTTAAATTAGATGTACAAATGAAAATAACTGAACAAATATTGTTTTGGTTTGATGTAGCAAAGCTGTTGATGCTAATAATGTTTGCTCACCAATTAAATTATGAAAATGATAAACCCTTTGATCATAGCTACCAACGTTCTGCCTCACAGCTGAACCCGTGGATGTGCTCAAGGTCTTAGACTTTAAAAGTTCACCAGAAGGAGTGAAGAAAACACAAGGCTTCTGCACCATCCGGAGAGGATCCAAACCAGATGTGGCCTACCGAGTGGACAAACGGGCTCAACTCAGCACCCCAACCAAGCAGCTCTTCCCAGGTACGTGAATTGTTGTAATCTATGTACTCTCATCCCTACTTACTCTTAAATACAGCAACTTTTCTGCTTGGGCAAGGCTATAAATCACCTCTAAATGTTGTTTAATTAGTTTTCTCTTGGAAAATGACATTTTGAGTTGTTTATTTTGTTTCTTTGAAATGCATCCAACAGCAAGTACATAATGTAGCTTGACCATCTCAGTTAAAAGCATTTGGACTGTTTACAGTGCTAGAAGTCTGATGCCCAGACCTTGATGGAGGAATTAAAGCCATGTTTACTGTTTCAAGAAAGAGTCCATAAAGAAAGAAAGAAAGCTCTTTGACTACTGTTTTGACCAACATAGGCTCAATGGAAAAACGTGCCTCTACCCACGTTTTTGTAAAACTCCAAAATGTACCTACATGCAATTCACTCCCTTATGAAAATTAACCATGCTTTTACAACAAATAAAACCAAAAAACCATGGTTACTATAGTTAAACCATGGTAACCACAAGTTAACCATGGTTTTGCTACACTAACCATACTAACCATGGTATTTGTAGTAAAACTGCGGTTATTACAGTTTTTCTGAATTGCTAAAACACATTTCTTGAAACCATCACTCATTTTCTCAAAACCTTAAACACAAATCCAAATACTCAAACTAAATTTACGAAACCTCTGACTCTTCTATCAAAATCAAACAATCACTGCAAAACCATTTCACTTGCACTCAAAATCAAACCATGCTCTCAGATCACACACACGAGTCGATAAAATAAACACTACTATTGTATTGAGTAAACAATTTTGCAATTCTGTAAAAAAAGTATAGCAATTGCAACTTAGTAAGGTGAATATATTGTTTAGGCCTACTGTACAGTATGTACTGTAATAATAGTATTGTGCTGAATATTGAATAGTACTGAATGTTGTTATATATTCAGCACTTGGATACTGCAAAGATACTGCAGTCCAACTGCAAAGGCCAAAAAGTTCAAATAAAACTCTAAATGAATAGCATGTTACAGTAAACTCAAATACTGTAAGTTGTGCAATCATAAAATCAGGGTCAATGAGAGATTCATTCTGTCTCAGCATCATGTCTTGTGCTTGAGTCCGGCCTGAGGACTTTGTCCAAATCACAAGTGATGTTGTCTTTTTTGCTAGACAAAGAGAAAAAACCCTTTGGTCTGATAGTTCCAGCCTTGATAACACTCTCTAAACCTTACTCTTCCTCCTCATCCTTCACTTCTTACATGTACTCTTCCTCCTCTCCTTCTCAGATTGTTTCCATCTATTGTTCGTATCATCATTCAGTCACCTGTGCCACTTGTGCACTCTGAACTCGCTCATATTATGTACAGTTGGTTTGATCACATCATTAGAAACAAGTGTGAACAATTTTGAATCATTGTGTGTAAACGATGACAACTTTGCTTTAGTTGTGTTTAACTTTTCCCGATTGTGTTTAGCATTTTGCAGCACTTTGTTTAAGCTAGTGAGAATTTGGTTCAGAGATTGGGGTTTAGTGTTTTAGCAATTCAGAAAAACTGTAATGGTAGTCAATACGCCAAAAAAAATGGTACTACACTTTTACTATAATAAATCCATGGTTCATTTTTAATAAGGTCTGCAGTTCCAGCTGACATAAACACAAGTGACAGTAAAACACCAACTTTTAGTCCTTTTTTGCGCAGTTCCTTGCACAAAACTGTTGTGACCCTAGGACACCATAGTGCATGGTTTGTAAACTAATATATTTTGACTTTTTGAATTGCATTGCATAACCAACTCCATATGTATGGATTTTCTGAAGTAGTAAACTTGCTCGGTAGCTCACCTTGTACAGTGTTGACCTGTGATGTGGAGCATTCAGGTACAAGTCCTGTGAAACCTAAAAGAACTCAAAGAGCTTTAACCTTTTAGCTCCCTCACTGGATATTTCATTTCCAAACTGCCACAATACTGACAGCAACCAACATAATAAAATGTAGCCAGATTCACATTCATCTGTTTCAAATAAAACTGAACGCACATTTAGCACCACTTACTGGACATTTCACTGTGGCAGCATGCAAAAAACAATGTCACTTTGCAGAAACGTCGCCACCAGGACAATTTCCTAATAAGCCTGGGTTGGTAACTTTTGACCAGAGTGTTTCTCGCTAATTCATCCATGACTAGCTGAACAGATCCAAACTGCTGTTAACTGTTGCTGCTGTTAGTTCTGTAACATAAGCTGTTATGTTGTTTGTAGCATATCACAGATGGTGAACTGTTACATACTAATTAAACTGAAGGCCATTTGACATAGTAATGCTAATCATTCACAAAACCAGTGTGTCATATGTCTCCTGCAGTCCATGGTTAACACAGTTTTGAGTATAGTTTTTACGAATGGGATGTTGAAATAATTATTTGCTCAGCCTATAACATCAACATGATTTACATTTACTAGTTTAGTCACATTAACTCGGACCTTCGGTTCTGTGTGTGTTGGGTATCTTCCAAATTGGCCAGACTGCAAAGGGTAACAGAGGCACAAAATAGCAGGAGATTAAATTAACAATTCGTTTTCTGTGATTTTTGGCTAAAATAAAATCGCCTCCAAACCTTATGATTTTAGGACTGGAAATTTGTTGGCATAAAAAAAATAAAATAAATAAATCTCCCTCAAGGCTGGCAAAGTGTACAGCACTTCAGAGATAAATAGTTTGAGATTTAGTTCCACTCCAGTGCTCATGCAACCCATTTAATTGTAAATCTATTATGTCATCTGACACCTTGTAAAGTTAATGTGCCAACAGAAAAGACAAACCGTTTCATACTTCACTAAACCATCCCCTGCAAACGATGTGGAGAATGGGTTGCTGTAAAAGGGCCACTGCATATTACAAGGCCCGTTTAGATCACAGTACACTGTCTGATATAATATAGTCTTAGCTCATCAATGCCATGGAAAGGAAGACAAGAGTATGAATAATCAATAACAGCTGATGTTTAACCTACAATGCCTTTCCTGTGTCTTCAGGAGGAGTATTCCCTCAGGACTTCTCCATCCTTATGACTATCAAACCAAAGGCGGGAGTACAGTCCTTCCTTTTATCTGTATACAACGAGCAGGGCATCCAGCAGCTGGGAGTGGAGGTGGGCCGTGCGCCGGTCTTCCTGTATGAGGATCAGCATGGGAAGCCCGCTCCTGAGGATTACCCCCTTTTCCGTGCCATTAACCTTGCAGATGGAAAGCAAGTTGACTCTTTATTTGTATATTTTTGATTTGTGTGAAAGTTTTTGGTCTAAACAGTTGAAACTTTTTTCTTCAGAGTAGTACAGTATAATACATCAATTTCAGAAGTAATCTTTTTTTTTTAATGGGCCATACCATCTTTTTTGTGTTTCGAACAAGCTGTAGTACAGTTTTCATTAACTGGCCGTTGAATGTGTTTGAATTGGTTATGCAATTTGCTTACGAATTTTTCCTAGAGGCTAGTTTAGTCCACTGTGTTTATTATTGGTACTATTTCCCATCAGCTTACTCATTTATTTATCTATATAGATATAATTAAAGTAGGAACACTGTGAATACGCAGTCATATGTAAGTAATTTAGCAAAGCAAACATTTACTTTAAAAGAAACGAGAATGGCTGTAAGTTTCTGTGCTTTTGATTAGCCACATTGAGGTTTACATGTAATAAAACAATGGTGTATTCTCACAATTCATGTAATGTAAACCTTTTTTTTTTCAATTTGAGAAAACATGGTATTAAACAAAAAACAGCTTGTGAAATATTTATAATTGAGTCAATATGAGAGGCGATGCTTAGTAAAATGCCTTTTTAAATGCACATGGAGAGAATGCTGTTTGTCTTTTCCGTTTAAATTATTTTATTTAGGAACATCCTGTACTAATACAAACCTCCCTCAATGGCGGGCAGATGTTTTTCTCACTGTATAAAGAACCGAACATGCGTTTTGGTTATGCAAGGGAAAGTAAACATATATCATTCTACAAACTGAGCAATCACAAACTTCATGGTGCTTCTTTGTTGTCTTTCCCACTCAATTTCCTCCCAACCGATAGGTGGCACCGTGTGGCTATTAGCATCGAAAAGAAGACCGTCACAATGATTGTGGACTGTAAGAAGAAGATTTCTAAACCACTAAGCAGAAGTGACCACGCAATCATTAACACCGATGGCATCACAGTCTTCGGGACCAGAATCCTGGACGAGGAAGTTTTTGAGGCAAGCAAAAACCCTGGTGGATACAGTCCATTCTTGTTATGATTTGTGTTGGCAGTCCAATGATACACTCTCAGAGAAAAAACAAAAACAAAAAGGTACCACAGCTGTCACTTGTGTGATACCATTTCGAAAGGTACACATTTGTACATTATTTACCCTTAAAGGGTGCATGTTAATACCAAATGTGTACTTATTAGCATCTTTTGAAAGTACCACCCCAGTGACAGTTTTTTTTTTTTCTGTGAGAGAAGGAACTGTTTAGGCACTTAAATTTGGCTTACTTACATTTGGCCACAAAGAATACTCACACTGTTGTAGTGTGTGTCGAGTCCGTATGAATGATGCTAAGCAGGAAATTGGCAAATGATTTGATTTACTGCTCAGTCAAATAATGTTTGTCAAGAGCCTTTCATTTCACTTTCAAATGATGGCATGTCAGTGGGTTTTATTTGCCCATAAATCACGAAAAGATGCTGATGACTTTTCAATACAGAGTTTTTGAACAAAAGAGCATTGCAGCCAATATATTTACAATTAAACTACTATACATATTTGGCACATTTTATCATATATGGAAAGCTGTTGATTCCAGTGCGAATGGCTTATAAACATGGTGACATGCTGTGACTTTTAAGGAAAAAAGGCTAGTTGTGGTTGATTGCTTTTAAATGAACCATTTTTATTCCCCATAGGAAAAGAAAAGGACACATTGAGGCCAAATTTATACTTGCAACAAAAAAGCAACTTGATTCTCCTGAGCTATAAAAGAGCAGTAGTATAAACATCCACATAAGATACACCTCAGTGGAAGTACATTAATGTAACCCACATACTGAGCAAAGTTTACTAAAGCTTGAAGTATTCTATTCACATTTCTCTTTGCTGTACGAAGCAACGCAGCAATCCCGTGTAATTCTGCATGCCCGATTGCGAGACAATATCTGCAGTCTGTCTTTGATGTGAGCTGAAGGAATGTTGTGTAATAAGAACAGCATGCTAAATTTTTGCTTCAGGTTAGAGATGTTGTACTGCACAGGAATCTTTCGAAATTCTGATCCTATTTCTTCCTCTTCCCTGCTAGCCCCAGTGTTAGTCAGAGAGTTGATGAGCCTGCAAAATATACAGCCTGAGAGGTAAATCTGCCATAGTTAATGGGCTCATTTTCAGCAATTGCTTAGCATCTCATCTCTCAATTCTTCCATCCACTGTACGATTGCTCATAATGTTGGAAACTATGTCAAATATTGCACAGATATTTCAGTCAAGAGAGTTGCTTTTCATGCATTGTGTGATTATGATGAAAACGCTGAACTGTCAAAAGTTTTGCTAATAGGCTTTTAGCGATGTGAAATGAACTTCTTGTGGTTTTTGCTTTGTTTTTACCTCAAACGTAAAATGCAATTTTGGGTATATTGGCGTTTGTGTAAAACAAAATATAAATGAATGAATATCTGTGTATATGCATTGCATGTAGGCTAAATCGAAGAAATATAGCATTAGTAAGGAAGGATTATTACCCCCAGGTCCCTCAAACACCTGTATGTGTTCTTTGGAAATGACTTTTGTGGCTTTTTAGTTTATGTTGTAACCTTTCCTCTAGATGGAGAGAGTATTTGCAGATGCTTATGCTGAATAACATTTAAGTTGTGTTTGTTTGTATATGTGTGTGTTTTGGAAGAGAGCGTTACAACCTACACACCAGGCAGCCACACAAGAAATATATTCAAAATATATTCATATTACACAGCCCAGGGAATGAATTCTGATGACTTCTGTGATAATGGCATGAGAAAATCGCAGCATTATATGAACGTTGTTTTGCGCAGCTCGTCAGTGAACAACGGCTCTGTGTAGTTAATGTAGTTAAATATCGCATGCGATTTATCGTGCAGCCCTACAATATAGTCTATCTCTCTCTCTCTCTTTATATATATATATATATATAAATATATATAATACTGTAGAGTATATAAAGCATAGTTTGTAGAGAGTACTTTTCTCTCAGGGTGAGTTAATTTTTGAAAGTTTCATGTTAAAAACTTAGCTGCAATATAATTTCCACTGATATTGTCCAGGAGAAATATTCCCAATAACAGGGCAAGTTTTCACACAGTGGAAACATAACAGTGGAAACTGTCATATTTTTTTTCAGCCAAATTTTAATTGTTTAATTGAAAATGATCATGGAACATGGAAAACCAAAAATTGAAAAAAGTAAAGAACAACATTATGAAACCATTGTTAATAGTAAGGCAACTAATAAACGGAATAAATATATCACAAAACAATTCACAACTTGGTTTAAGAAATGTGTGACAACTTACCCCGACTTGACATTTAAGAAAATTCCCTTGTCTTGAGAACACAGGTCAACTTTTCTTCTTTAACGTATACCTTTAGCCTATATTTGACTTTTGTCTGAATTCATGTCAATGTGGTTAACATATTCTCAGATGTTAAGTTTTAAACATTTTTTCTCTAAACTATTCAGATATCATTTTATATGTGCACGTTATATGCACGTTCATGTTGTTTTACCAAGTTCTTTGCAAGGACTGTTTGTGAATTGGGAAACATATCTTGTCACTCTTGGCCAAGGAAATATCCAGGCTTAGCCAGCCCTGTGAGATATGGCATGGATTTAAGGATCTCTGGCCAGAAGTCCAGCATGTCATAAGGATTCCAAATTAGTGTTCATTCGAGGACATGTGTTTGACATTGAGTGGATGGAAAAATTAAGCTGAATAACTCTGATCAAGAGCAGAACATTTGATTTTCAGATTATGACTGTGTGTGTCATCTTTGCGATTTTTAAGAAGTGTGATCATCTTGTTGTTGAAATGAATGTCTTTTTGTCACAGAATAACACATAGGTGGAGTTTTTTCCCCCATTAATTTGTTCATAACATCCTTGAACCTTTTAGTGTCTCTTTCTGCAGGTTACATTGTTACATGTGGTGGTGAAAATTTACTGTCTTTATGAGTGAATCAATGAATCAATCATTCAACAATTCATTCATTAAAACAAACAAACAAAAAAAACAGATTCATTCCAAAACTAAACACCAGCACTGATGTGTGGTTCAAAGAAGCCGCGATTTCTAGTTTGGCTTTGTTTGGAACTATTTTCATTGAAAGTAATTGGCAATTCTGTGTCTAAAATGTAAATGACATAATAGCTTCTTGTTTATTGAACAATTTTAAAAAAGAGGTCCCTGTCTGAAACACTTGTGTATAGTTGCTACTGATCTTTGTACTTGTGCGCATTTGTAGTGACACCGATCAATAAACAGTTTGTAGGCTGATCGTTCAAGAAACCTTGACAACCATCATTTTTGCAATTCTGTTTCGCAACACTAGTGGAGCAGATACACATTTCAGTTGCAAGCAAATGTAAAACCACATTTTTTTGTGAGATAGCTGTGTTTGTCATTGGAGATGAGCTACTAGGTCTGAACTAGCAGCATACCTCATGTGGGAGCATCTGTGTTTCTAGCCTTTGCAGATTGCTTAAGCAGGTGTGAACCTGGAACTGCAACTGAGGGGAAAATATGATCAGAGTGTGCTATGACTTGGCCGAGATAGCTGTTTAAGAGATTGTGTTCAGCTTGGTGTTTTGTGACGAAAATTTGAATAGGTTGTGACTTGAAATCACCTTTTGTGCACTTCTCTGTAGGCCTGCATGATTAATCGAATGCGATTGTCATGCGCAATTTGTTAGTAATGCTGGTTCTGTAATCAGCAGTGAAAATTATAATAATAAGAACTCCAATAAACCGTATATTGCCGTAGTCGTGTGTTTATTAGTCACGTTGAATCAATGAAAGCAGTTGAATCTTCTGTTTATTCAGCTGCGGCGTTAGGCATTTTCTGGATTACTTCTTCGGGGCATATTTGGAGTTTCAGTGCGAGAGCACCCTCTGGCTTTCGGATGGAGATTTACTGCTAACCACAGAACCGTGCTTCACTGAAAGATACGCATGTCAATCGCAGCTTCTGTCGAATCGCGATCTCAATTCCATTTCGATTTATCATGCAGCCCTACTTCTCTGCCTGTGTGAAGATGCTTTAATCACTTTTTGTGTTCAATGTGAAAAACAAATCAGCATGCATGTTAAGAAGCTATAGTTAAAAGAGCTTTTTATAATCAGTTAATGCTATGCTAAGCTAATATCTTGAAACTAATGAAATTCATTACTACCATCATTTTTAGCTTTGGTAAAATAATGTGATATGCAATTAAAAATACATTACATTTTTTTTTTTTTTAAGAGTACACTGAAAAAAAAATTGGTGTAGAATTTGCTTTCCCAATTTCCCAATTGCTAATAAATTGAACAAATAAACTGAAAGAAACTGCAAGTAACATTGAATCAAACATGACATTTTAAAGTAGAAAGACTGAAAAAAAGTTAATTTAAAACTTTAAAAAAAAATCATTGTTCACAGTGTAATTTGCCTCACTTTTGAACAGAGCATCTTTTTTAAGTTATTCTGTGTTTAATTGTTTAACTGTTGTATAACTAGACTGGACTTCTCAGAAAAAAAGAAAGCTGTCAATGAGGTGGTACCTTTTCAAAAGGTGCAACTTTGTACCTAAAGGCTCTACATTGGTACCTTAAAGGTATGTCTTTTTACCTAAAGTGTACATATTAGTCCCTAAAAGGTACCACCCCAGTGACAGCTTTTGTACCTTTTGTACCTGTTCTTTCTAAGAGTGTACTGTCGTCAGACGACCTGTGGATATACTGGTCACATAGGCTGTCGTTTCCTCAAAGATGTTACTACACTGAACAAAATTATTAACGCAACACTTTTGTTTTTGCCCCCATTTTTCATGAGCTGAACTCAAAGATCTAAGACTTTTTCTATGTACACAAAAGGCCTATTTCTCTCAAATATTGTTAAAAAAACTGTCTAAATCTGTGTTAGTGAGCACTTCTCTTTTGCCGAGATAATCCATCCACCTCACAGGTGTGGCATATCAAGATGCTGATTAGACAGCATGATTATTGCACAGGTGTGCCTTAGGCTGGCCACAATAAAAGGCCACTCTAAATTGTGCAGTTTTACTGTATTGGGGGGTCCGAAAACCAGTCAGTATCTGGTGTGACCACCATTTGCCTCACGCAGTGCAACACATCTCCTTCGCATAGAGTTGATCAGGTTGTTGATTGTGGCCTGTGAAATGTTGGTCCACTCCTCTTCAATGGCTGTGCGAACTTGCTGGATATTGGCAGGAACTGGAACACGCTGTCGCAAACATGCTCAATGGGTGACATGTCCGGTGAGTATGCTGGCCATGCAAGAACTGGGATGTTTTCAGCTTCCAGGAATTGTGTACAGATCCTTGCAACATGGGGCCGTGCATTATCATGCTGCAACATGAGGTGATGGTCGTGGATGAATGGCACAACAATGGGCCTCAGGATCTCGTCACAGTATCTCTGTGCATTCAAAATGCCATAAATAAAATGCACCTGTGTTCGTTGTCCATAACATACGCCTGCCAATACCATAACCCCACCGCCACCATGGGCCACTCGATCCACAACGTTGACATCAGCAAACCGCTCGTTCAGCTCATGAAAAATGGGGGCAAAAACAAAAGTGTTGCGTTTATAATTTTGTTCAGTGTATATGCTGTTACACATTTGGCCTTTACTATCTCCCTCTTTTTTAAAATCTCTGTATCCTCCTCTCCCCGACTGGCCTCCGCCTGTGTCCTGCTCACTGCTGGGAAACATATTTTACTGTTTAACGGCTCCCAGTAGAGTGATAAGGTAACATTTGAGGCCAGCTTCAAGGCTTTGTAGTGGCTGCTGTTTGGAGGATTGCTCTGGAATGGGGCAAGTAAGTCGGGGTGGGGTGTACTAAAGCTTAAACCATCGTTAGATTTTATTTATTTTTTTGCCTTAGTACACTAGTGTTATTAAAAGTGTGCATAGAATCTGTCTGCCTGTGCATAAAACAAAGCTTTTTCCCACATCTTACCACAGAGACTGTCTGTATTTCATGAAAATGTGAAATAAGATCTGGGGTGCATTAGATACTCCACGTTTCCTGCATTTGACAGTCAGTTGCTGTTTATGCACTTTTCAAACAATCTGCATTTTCCATGATATTATTCCGGAACACACTCTTTAAGTCTGCGTGGTTGAAATCCCCAGCCAAGATTCTGTATTTTCCTCTGAATCTTTCCAAAACTCTTTGCTGAATATCTAGGTTAAAGTGTCAGGAGGGATAACTGCTGACTCCAGGCCTTGAAATATGGCTGACTGTTCTTTGTGACTTTCACTAGAACAGGGGTGTCTAATCCTGCTTCTGGAGGGCTAACGTCACAGTTGGAGTTTAGCTCCAAGAAGCTCCAACACACTTGTCTGAAAGTTTGTAGTGCGTCTGAAGACCTTGGGCGCATCTCAATCAGCTCCCTAGCTCTTGAGCTTGTGATTCAGTATAATGTACATGAATCTGTGCACTGGTAAGGACTCTGGCTCACTACACATTGGGACAGTGATTACTCAATTTTCAGCGGAATGACTACGTACAACGTTGTAGAACATCACTGATATTAATCAACAACTTTTTGAGATTATTTTTATGTTGTTCTGTTACATATCCTTACAACATTTCAGTCAAATATTAATTATAAATGTTAACTAGATGTGTTTACTACTTGTCTAGCTATGTGTTTATGCCGACATAAAAAATGGTTTGCCTTTTCAAAAATTATATCGTGCTTCATGATATTTATTGAGTTGGCTCATGTGTTTTCTGTTTAGCGCTTCAGAAATGTGATGGTAAGGGAGTGTAGTGAGCATTGATGCTCCCTGGTTTTTGTGATGCATTGTGGAAATTTTCAGGGAGCGAACGTTCCAGTGCACTGCAAGTATTTTGCCTTAAAATGCCCGACTCCCTGATCAGTGCCATGAATGCTAAACTAAGGAGCTGATTGAGACGCACCCCATGATTAGCTGGTTCAGTTGCATTTGTTTAATTTGGGTTGGAGCTAAACTCTGCAGGACAGTGGCCCTCCGGGAACAGGATTGGACAACCCTGCACTAGACCTCATGTCTCACATTTTTAAACACAAAAACACATTCTGTGTGAATGGACCCTAAGTGTATATTTTAGGTGTTGCAACTAGTCAACCAGTTCATTTAAACTAGAGGTTGTCAACAGCTTTTGGTCCGCTACCCATTTTATGTGAGCCTACTTTGCATTGTCAATTTACATTTGACTTTAATGTTCACTCTCCAAGTCTGTTGCCTATTGTGACAGAAAGGTCACACGGCAGGTCATAGGGACTGGCAGGAATCCCTGGCATTCCGCAAGTCATAATTACAGAGTGCTGACAGTGGTAATCATAAGCACTGATTTAACCTTTGGTCTGGTTTAGTCTGCACACATAATTCATTACATTTATATAGCGCTTTTTCTAAGTACTCAAAGCGCTTTACATGGTCAGGGGGTATCTCCTCATCCACCACCAGTGTGCAGCATCCACCTGGATGATGCGACGGCAGCCATAGTGCGCCAGAACGCCCACCACACACCAGCTTATTGGTGGAGAGGAGACAGAGTGATGAAGCCAATCAGTAGATTTGGGGATTGTTAGGAGGCCATGATGATCAGAGGCCAATGGGCAAATTTGGCCAGGATGCCGAGGTCACACCTCTACATAATGAACCAAACTTTCTTCTCTGGGCTTGACCTCTGACATGTAAATTGCACAGTCTTCAGAAGAATAGGGCATTAACACTTCATCAGGTAAGGGCGATGATAAGAATGGGTGGATGTCATGTGTTAAACTAATTTTACAGAGTTACTCCATTAAGTTTTGTCACGCTGTCACTGAAAAAACACTTTTAGGCCTTGTTCTTTCAGCACACTTTTTGCAGATTTTATCATCTTTACTAGAAACCCAGTAATCCATCTAATTTCTATATGCATGTTATTGCTCTTACTCTGAACAATTCATCTTAACTCAACTTTAACTCTGCTGCCAATTTCTGATTTAAACCTTAGTTAATGAGACCAAAAGTAGAATAATAGTAATTGAATGAATTAATGAAGTTGCTGTTAAATAGATTAATGTTTCCTTTTTTCCACTAAATATCCTCAATTTCCAACACATTTGAGGCAGATATATCTTTCATATCACTCTACTCAAACATCAGTGGCTCAGGTATAAATGCATTATATCTGCTGAAATGCAAAAAACAGTGCAGGCTTCAGTTTAGATCTTTAAGATGATCTTTTTGTACACGGTCAGTTTTTAGGTTAGTTAGGCCAATAAAGTCTTGTATGTACAGTGATATTAGGCTGAAGTGATCTGAGCGGTTTTATATAAAATTGACCTGCAGCACACTTGAGAATATTATCATTACTGCAGCAGGATAGACGAACGCCACAGATTCTTGTTGTAATTAAAGGAAGAATTTGAGAAGCAGAGGAAGCCTTTGAGAATGTGTTGGTTAAGGGTGTAGTTTTAGATTTTTATTTATTTTTTGTCCTGTCTGTGGACATTTATAGACAATTATAAATGTATTTAAAAAATTTTTTTTAGCTGGCCATTTGGAAATGTCTGCCTGTCTGTCATACAGCACTTGGGTACTGAAATTGAGTTGGTACCTGGTACTACGGCTGCAGAGAGTCTGAAATCATTGCATCTTTAAAAAAAAATATAATAATAATAATAATAACAGTAAGTACTGGTACTTTTGACATCTGTAGCCTGGATTGTATTCAATTCTTGCCGATGTTAGTGTTTTTTTTTTTTTACTCTGACCCTGAACAGACTTAATAGAGCATGTAACTAATACATTCAGAGATTTTAAGTGGACTAGTGATGCACATGAAGAAAATCAAACCAGAACAAGTAGCTGGTGGGGATTTTGATACCAATCTGTTGTTGGAAGTTTTTGGCCTTTTTTTCAATATTCAATATCCAGAATATGAAATTAGCTCACTGTGCTGTACAAGGAGTTCTTCACTTTGAAAAGAATGTGTCTGTTATGAATTAACACAGTACTCAGCAGACATTGTAAGACAGGGCAATCCCAAATGGATGCTCAAGTATTCAAAGTAGATTTATATCTCCCTGTTTCCGTCAGTGTTTAGTTCAGAGCCATGCTTTTATATTACCTATGTTCTCAATAGTGAGGAAGAAGATGTGCCAGACGCTTAGAAAAACAACTCCCGTCCAATGATGGAGACTCATTGTATGGGACTCAGACTAGGAATAAGCTGAAAAGGGAGATGTGTTTGACCAGAGATGAATGTCAGTAGTGGGCCAGCACATTTTTTGAATTAATGTTGAACTAGATCATGTGTGTGTGAATGGTTTGTCTGACTATGTTTGACTGGGGTCACTGAATATCAGTGTGTCAGCCAAGCTTCAATTGCTTTTCAGTGTGTACCAAGGGTGTCGTGTTTCAGTCAGTTTATGTGCTTTTATCATTTTTATTAGTTTTAGATTTTGAAAAAAAAAATCTATTTAGCTTGAATTCATTTTTATTTCAGCTTTAGTGTTATTTTAGTACTTAATACAGTTAGCTGCCAAGGCAACATTTGTAATTTTGAAAAAAGAAAAATTTCAAAATGTTTCTTAACCACAAAAAAAAAACAACAACAAAAAAAGTGTTATTGCACTAAACATATATTACCGTTTCAACATTCAGTATTTTAGTAATATTACAATTTCAATGTCTAGAGTCAGAAATCATGTAATAAATTCTAGTTATTTATTGCTGACAGCCCTATTTTTTAACAGAAATTTGGATGGATGGATAGTGGATAAAAGATATGCAGTCAACATACAAAGACATTTTTTCCAGGTATTATATATATATATATATATATATATATATATATATATATTAATTGCTATAGTATAATCACAATATAATATTCTTTTAGTTAATATAGGAAGCAACATGTTTATGTAATATCGCAGTTAATATTTTTTCATACAATATAAATGGATCTTTATACATATACAAAATATGTTGCTGTCTTTATATTTTAGGAAGTTGGTCCCTCATAATCATGATATCTGGGAGTCCTAGGAATAAAAAGGGTGAAAACAGTTGCCTTAGATGAGATAAGACATGACCAGGTATAGACAAAATTTGACTTGTGCATTTTCTGTACTGATTTTATGGGAAAATCTGTGGAATTCTGACTGTGCATTTAGACGTGAATATGGGATTTCTGCCACATCTTTTGAGAAAAACACAATTTTTTTTTTACCTACATTAATCATACAACTTCATTTTCAAATATAAAGTTGCATTTAAAATGCATTTGCTTCCTAAACGTGTTCCTAATTGTGAGATGTTTGTTGTATAGAGGGATGTCAGAGCTCTCCAGTGTGTACAAGGATTTATTGGTCATGCTTGCAGGAAGCATCATTTTGGTACCATAAAATGTCTTCCAGCGCCTTAAGCTCCTACAGATGTAGACACTGTAATTTAATGTTGTCTGCATGTTAGTATTCTCCTCCCCAGGCCACCCCGCTTGCCTCGACTTTATATGCCAGTCAAATCAAAGAAATCTGTATATTTATTTACACCTGCCTTCTTTGACTTATTTACCTATTTACGATGCATTATATCAGGCTTTGGCACGGCAGGTCCGAGTCCGTGCGGGTCAGCTGCGGTATTCTCCGGTTTCCCCAGCAGTAGTTTACATTCTCAGCAGAGTCTTAACAGTTCCCGCTTGTAGAATTCCTTGGGTTCGGCTTGTGCACGGAGCTGTTTGCCTTTGTGTCGAGTTGGGAGAAGGCATCTTATTTCCTTTCCTGAAATTTTCATGAAAAATAGACGGCCTCGGTTATTTTTCTTGCCATTCCTCACTCGTTAGCGTAGGACCGCTCTGTGAAATGTGACTTACCATGGAGCACAATAGTGTTTTTTGAATGGGACACAGATTAGTGGCTGTTTCGACATGTGCTTTTACAGCACTGAACCAGACGCTTTCGTTCTTCCTTGTTATTTCAGCTGAGCAGCGCATCTGCCTTCTTCCTGTCTGTGAGCAAATTTTCAGAGTCTGGGAAAGAAGCTCATGACAGAAAGAGGTGCTAATGCTGAATGCCCCACAGCTACTTTCGATGTTATCACACGTATTGTTTCTGTGACACACAGACACATGCTTATTTGATTTAGTACAATATCAAAAGATGGATTCTACGGTGTACAGCTGTTCATTGTTATGTGCCAGATTAGGATTCATGGTTTCTCAGATATTTCTTCTCTGTTTGTCTGTCTGACTATGTATTTGTCTATCCATCAGTCTGTCTGTCTGTCTGTCTATCTATCTATCTATCTATCTATCTGTCTATCTGTCTGTCTGTCTATCTAGAAATGGCATATATCATTTATATGTATAGATATCCAGTATATGTCTGATAAATGTCTCTGTGATGTCATTCAGGGGGACATCCAGCAGCTTCTTTTGGTGGCAGACCCTCGTGCAGCCTCTGACTACTGTGAACACTACAGCCCTGACTGTGAAACCCCACATCAGGAGACACCACAGGCCCAGGAACCTGAAGAAGAGGTCAGTACGTGTCTGGATCTGACCCAGACGAGTGTGCTGTGTGTGTGTTTGTTTGATGATGTATTAATGGATTATATACGGCCTACACCCACAGCTTCTTTCTGTGGCTTTCTTAGGCCTGGATTCAAAAACATTGCCAAATATCTGAATTATCCATCAGTGTTTAGTAGGGATATGTACGAGTAATCGCCTAGTTGGGTTTTGGTTCTGCAACAACTAGTCTAATAAAAACACTACTCGAGCTCTATTCATATCCAGAAAGACTGCCAGTATATACTTTCCCAATGAATGTCTCATCTAAATATCAATGTTACAAATAAATGCATTAGGTGGTGCTGTGGATACTTGATGGCAAGGTGAGGGAAGGCCACCATATATTTACAAATATATTTTATTGTATTTGTAAATAATTTAATATATATATATTATTTTACGTATTTTCACATAGTTGTCATACTAATGTTAATATTTAAATTTTTTATGCGTTAGAGCAGGGGTAGGCAAGTTCGGCCCTAGAGAGCTGCAGTCCTGCAGAGTTCAGCTCCAACCCTGAAAAAAAACCTCACCTGCCTATAGCCTTAGTAATCCTGAAGACATTGATTAGCTTGTTCAGGTGTGTTTGATTAGGGTTGGAGCTGAACTCTGCAGGACTGCGGCTCTCTAGGGCCGAACTTGCCTACCCCTGTAGAGTAATCAACTAAAAAAAATTTAAATATATTATTTAGTCTATTATTGTGGTACAGAATGTTTTATTAGAGCTGCAGGTCTGTACAAACTGTCCTTATGGAATCTATTGTGAATCACAAGTGTGATCTAGAGGGATTAAACTCTTCTGCTAATCCCAAATTGAAACAGTGCGGTTTGTCTGATTTTCGATATTAAGCTTTTTCAATCCGTCAATGTTTTCCAGTAATATTTCATAGAATAACCAATGAGCTCATGGTGGAAACTATTTTTCCCCCTGCCACAGAGTCTGAGCCCACTTTTGAGTGGCGTGGAAATATATTTTTCTTTAATGACTCCTGCATGCTCACTGAGAAAGCCTAGTTTCTCCCTCCACAGCTAACTCTGGAATACCTGGAAGAGTGAAGTTATGTCTCTCAGCTGTTAAAGAACTCCTGATTGTAACATGATGATAAATCACTGTAACGGCTGCTTGGGGTATTGAGAACTACACCACAACAGGGGATGGAAAATGTAGCTTCACGTATCGTGGAAGACACCAGAGCAAAACCAATGGACAAATCAGCTAATTAATCCAGAGTGATAAAAACAAATTACATAACTATATAGTCAGATGATATATAGCTTTATAACCAATGTTAACTTACTAGTGCTATCAGCAGTCCAGCATCAGCAACCTAATATCTATATCTATTAGGAAGAGCAGAGAACTTTGGACACAGGCACGTTCTTTTCCCCTGCAAGGAGCTCCCCTGCTTTAAGACAAATGCTTTAAGACACATGTGGGAAATGGGGATGCATTTTTAATGGCCCAGGACGATATTTATGCCTTTCATCCAGCTTGCTGGCTACAGCCATGGCAGGCTCCAAGCCTGGCAAGACCCTTTAATGCCGTAAACCGACTCGCAGCTGGATATTTCTTCCTTTTTGCTTCTCTTCTGCAGCCAGTGGAATACAGCTAGTCCACCACGCCTCAGTTCTTTTTTCTCTGTTATCAGCTCAGATGATGCATTGGGATTTAAATTCATTCCTTTCTGATGGACAAGTCCTTTCTGTTAATTTACAATATACACCTCACCTTATGTTCACGCACCTTATTACAATTAGAGAAGACAACAAGCAGAGAATTGGAAGTGTATGTTTACGATTGCTCGTTTATGCAAGTCATTTAATTATTGGGAAGGACTTATTGTTAAATTGTTAAATTGACTGCCATATAAGTGCTTAACAACTTTCAAAAAGTGTTTGTGTGCAAGTGGCTTGGCAGTGTTACATTTAATTAGTACACTTTATTAGAAGCAGAATTTGCCAATAGATTAATTATAAATTGCAAAATACCACGTGTCACATACTCTGTAAATACACCATGTGCTCTGTTTAACTTTACACAACAAAATTAAAAGTTTAAAACCAGCTCAGGTCTTTCACATTAATCACTGCATTAATTTAATATTGGTATTACTGTACGTTCTGAACGTGCCAGATTTCTATGTTTCTTGGCAATTGTAAAAAGTATAATGATTACTTGTTATTTGTTTGTTGGATGGTAATTATGAATAATTCTCTTCTTTGGATGTTGAACATTTAACTAGAGTAGCAGTGGACTGATAAGGCAGGTGTCTCAAAATTATATGATAAAATAGAACATTAGTGTCACGGTTATGCTGTGCTAGAGAACAGGCAGAACGACGAAGATGAAGGATACAAGAACACTTTAATCAATCCACAACAGGGTAACATCCAAAACAGGGTAGGAGCACATGCACAGGGTAAAATTCACAATAACCGACAAACTAGAACACAATGGACAGGAACTGATATAGGGCGGATAACGAGGGGCAGACAGGTGAACACAATGAGGTGATTAACTAATAATGAGAACAGGAACAACCAAATATGGACACAGAGGGAGAAACCACAATCAACAGTCAACTGACTGTCAATTTTTATGCAAAAAATGCCATGGCGGACCGGGCGGCTCGGGAGGCCATGGCGGAGCAGGGGACTCGGGAGGCCATGGTGGATCCTCCGTGGCCATAGCTGCCTCGGCCGCGGGCATATGCCCCTCCCCCCAAAATGTTCTTGGGGAAAACAAGGTATCCTGGGGGTCGCTCAGGAAGAGCAGGCTCTGGCGGGCGCTCAGGAGGAGCGGGCACTTGAGAGCGCTCTGAAGGAGCGGGCACTTGAGGGTGCTCTGGAATGTGCTTACGAAGAGCGGGCACTGGGCCTGGAGCAGACACTGGAGCAAGCTCTGGGGCTGGAGCCGACACTGGAGCGAGCTCTGGGGCTGGAGCCGACACTGGGCAGAACTGGGGATCAGGAGTCCTTCCTGGGCAGAACTGGGGATCAGGGGCCCTCCCTGGGCTTAACGGGGAATCAGGAGCCCTCCCTGGGCTTAACGGGAAAATAGGAGCCCTCCCTGGGCTGACGAGGAGCTGGCACTGGAGGGTGCTCTGGAGGAGCAGGCACAGCAAAGCGCTTTCGAGGAGCTGGCACTGGAGTGAGTTTTGGGACTGGAGCTGGCACTGGGGGGCGCTCTAGAGACGATGGAGGGCTGGACGGGACCAGTGGAGGCGAAGAAGACGATGGAGAGCAGGACGGAACCAGCAGAAGACGAAGGAAAACTTTCTAGAGCCAATTCTGGGGTGAGGATAGGAGTAGTGAACTCCAGGGGCAGCGCCATGTCCAGCAACACTGAGAGGCCAGCGGCCGGCGGGCATGCGTTGGCGGCGGCCGGCGATCTCGACTTCCGAGCAGCCGGCGATCGATACCTCCAATCGGCCGGCGCTCTACGGACCAGAACCAGCTGCCTTCTCCAACACAGCTCGTTAGCCATCGTTTGTGTAGGGTCGGTTATTCTGTCACGGTTATGCTGTGCTAGAGAACAGGCAGGACAACGAAGATGAAGGATACAAGAACACTTTAATTAATCCACAACAGGGTAACATCCAAAACAGGGTAGGAGCACACGCACAGGGTAACATTCACAATAACCGACAAACTAGAACACAATGGACAGGAACTGATATAGGGCGGATAACGAGGGGCAGACAGGTGAGCACAATGAGGTGATTAACTAATAATGAGAACAGGAACAACCAAATATGGACACAGAGGGAGAAACCACAATCAACAGTCCACAGGGGTGTGACAATTAGCAGGCATGTTGTAGTCTTTTTTATTTTCTTTTACTACTCTTTAAGACACTAAGCATTTTCACTATCACGTACCCACATAATCTGACATTTGAAGTGCATTTTTATGTTTTATAGAGGTTGAATTTTCTTGATTTTGTGAGTATTTTCACTGGTGACAAGAATACTTTGTACTGTTTACTTATGTTTCTTTTCACTAATTAAATGGCACTGTTAGTCATTGCTTATTTTGGGCACAGTGTTAATGCTTTGTGTCTGTTAAAAAAGGATTACATTTTGAATCTCCAATAGGGATGGCACTGGAGAGTTACACCATAGTGAACTTCATCATTGGACCTTATTCATGAGACATGATTTGTATTCAAATTATTGAATTGAATGTGATTGGATATGTGCAAATAGATTTACACAGAATTCATTCTGCTCGTGATTCATAAATAAGGCCCAGTTTGGCTCAAAGCATTTAATCTGTGCTTTTGTTCTATAATATGCTTTGAATGCTTTAAAAATATCTGGCAAATGTTACAGTAGTTAGATAAATAACCAACCAACTTACTCTTTAAAATGTCATGTAAAACATCAAATCAAACTAAGCCTTTTGTCATTACTGATTTGATGATCTAAATGGATCAAAGAAATTCAAGTTTTTAAATATTTGAACTTTTGTAGTTCACCAATCACCCATCATGTTAACGGCATATACAAGAATATGCGTGATTCATATTCTTAACAATTTGTATTTTGTGTGATATGACAATAATGTATCATGCAATGCATCTGGTAACACTTTATAATAACTTGCATTAATAAATCATTAACAAACATTATATAATGCTTAATGGATCATTAGTTAATATATATATTCAAAGAGTTAAAAACGTGAAATAATGTGTTTGTTAATGTTTGCTAATAAACTTATTAAGCATTAGATAATGTTCAAACAAACATTATTTCATGTAAGTTAAAATGCTTACAAATGTCATTAAACTTTCAA